>NC_062549.1:66775334-67078364 GCF_016906955.1 Phacochoerus africanus
CTTTCCATCTATTTCTGTCCTCTTCAATTTATTTCACCAAAGAAAGTATACTGGTGGTCCTTCACCTGCTGGGTTAAAGTTATTTCTACATATTTTGTTTTTGAGGCTATTGCTTTGATGCTTTTTCAGGTAGTTCATTGTTAGAAATGCAACTGATTTTTGTATGTTGATTTTGTATATTGCAAATTTACTAAAATTATGTATGCTAAGAGTTTGTTGCTTGAGTCTTTAGGTTTTTCCATATATAAAATCATGTCATCTCTAACAGAGAAAATTTTACTTCCTCCTGTCCAATTTTGACACCTTTCCTTATTCTTGCCTAAATGCTCTGGCTAGGACTTCCAGTACTTTGTTGGACAGGAGTGGTGAAGAGTCTTGTTCCTGATCTTAGAGGAAAAGCTTTTAGTCTTTTGCCATTGAGTATGATGTTATCTGAAAGCTTACCACAAATGACCTTTATTATTTTAAGGAACATGCCTTCTACACCCAGTGTTTTTGTTTGTTTGTCTTTTTAGGGCTGCACCCACAGCATATGGAGGTTCCCAGGCTAGGGATAGAGTCGGAGCTGTAGCCGCTGGTCTAAACCACAGCCACAGCAATGCAGGATCTGAGCCATGTCCCCAGCCTACACCACAGTTCATGGCAATGCCAGATTCTTTAGCCCACTGAGAGAGGGCAGGGATCAAACCTGCATCCTCATGGATGCTAGTCAGATTTGTTTCTGCTGAGCCACAATGGGAACTCCCCTTCTATACCCAGTTTGCCAAGCATTTTCATTATGAAAGGATGTTAAACTCTGTCAAATGCTCTTTCTGTACTGAGATAATATGATTTTTATCTTTCATTCTATTAATGTGATATATCACATGTATCAATGTGTATAACCACCCTTACATCCCAGGGATAAATCCTACTTAATTGTGATTATAGTATCTGATCCTTTTAGTGTGCTACTGAATTTGGCTTGTTAATATTTTGTTGATAAATTTTACACTATATTCATCAGAGATATTGGCCTGTAGTTTTCTTTTCTTGCAGTGTCTTTATTTGGCGTTGGTATCTGGATAATCTTGGCCTCATAAAATGAGTTTGGGAGTGTATCCTCCTCTTTAAATTTTTGGTAGAGTTTGAGCAGAATTGGTATTGATTCTTTAATTATTTGGTATAATTCCTCATTGAAATCATTTGGTCCTGAGCTTTTCTTTGTTGGGAGGTGTTTGATTACTGCTTCTATCTCCTTACTTATTCAGTCTTGGTAGGCTGCATGTTTTTAAGAATTTCTCTGGTTTCTTCTAGGTTATCCAATTTACGGGTATGCAATTATTCACAGTAATATTTTATGACCTTTTGTACTTCAGTAACCTAATATTTTTATTTATAATTTTATTTCTTTGATTCCTTTCTTTTTTTCTTGGCTAGTCTATGTCAGTTTTCTTATACGTAAAACAGGAAAAGCATAACCACTTCACTATACTAGAACTAAAACCAAATTCAGTAACATATCATAAACATCTAGCATACTTGTTAACTCTAATAGATGTCCAATATCCCTCCTTTCCTCTATCTTCTGCACCATCCGACCCAAGTTCTAAAATTTTTACTCTCTATTACTGAAATTTTCATATTAATACAAAAACAGAAGGAAGATTAAAAACAACCCTCTTTTCCCTACCCACCTCCCTTCCACATCACCCCTTCCCTGCTCAGATCATTTCAAAGCAAATCTCATTCACTATCATTTGTAAATACTCCCATACGTATCTCTAAAAAGTAAGTGCTTTTTTGGCAAACAAATACAATACCATTATCTCACCTAAATACAAAGCAATAATATTCTTTCATATCAAATTCGTTATCGAATTCCCCTGATTATCTCAGGGGATTATCTCTGTTTGCACAAGTCAGACTGTAAGCAAGACTCTGTATGTTATGATTAGTTAACAGTCTCTTATGCTTCTTTGAATCTATATATTCCCCTCCTCTGTCTCATTTTCTCTCTTCTAATTTTGTTAATGCTGTTGTTCAAAAAAACCCAAGTTGTTTGTCCTTGAGTTTTCCAGACTCAGGATTTTTCCCTTTGCATCCTTGTGATGTGGCTTAAAACGTCCCTCTTGCCCCCTGTAATTTCTGTAAATTAGTAGTTAGTTCAGGATAGTTTTTTTGCTTGCGGTTTTTCTTGTTGCCAATACTGCTTCAGAGAGAATAGTTAGTTTCAACTGGAAGAACAAAATATTCCCTTGACTATTGTTTCATGATTTCTGGCAGCATTGATAATTATTGCTTAGATTCATTAATTCACCAAAAATTGCCAAATGGTGATTGCCTAATTTTAGAATTCCATATTCCTTTTTATTTGCTGAAATATTTCTGTAAAGAGAAACTTCCTGGCATCAAATATTTGATTACCATGAGGTACAATCTGTATGGGAAAGGCAGATTAAATGTTTGATTTTCCACTTGATTTTCACTAGTTTTTTGAAAATAATAACTTTGGTCCCTTAGTACCTGCTAAAATTTAATAATTTTGGATGAATATATAGACTTTAAAATATTAGGTATAATTCACTGCATTGCAATTATTATTCTTACCCATGTTCAAATTTTCTCTATTCTTTCCAGTGGAAGAGTAAATTGGCTTCTGAGCATTTTTGATGCAATCCTAGTGGTCTTTCATAGTGCTCTGGCCTTCTGGCATGATAAGATATTTTAGGCTCTTTTTGTACACTGTCTGCTCCTAACCTGGAATCAACCGTAATTCCAAGGGACTCTGATCCCTTTTAGCTCGAAATACATTTTAAGACTAGAAACTAAATATTGGGGATACTCAATGTTTTGGGGTTGGTAATAGCGGACAGATCTAAGACAGATACGTCTTAAACTGAAATAAATTCAAGCTTACCAAAAAGTTAAAAAAAAAAGAAAAGAATTCTTGTATACCCTCCACCTTCATCCAGATTACCAAAATGTTACCATGATAATGTCAACATTGTTAGTTGACATTCTGCTTTATTATTCTCTCCCACATATACATCTAGATACACACATTTAATTTCCCCAAAATCATCTGAAGGTAATTTATATATATATAATACTCCTTTACTCATAAGTACTTCAGGGTATGAGCATTTTTTAATATGGCCACAGTACCAAAACCAGTAATTAACACTGATTTAATACTAATAGACCAACTCTGTTTAAGTTTACCCAATTATTCAAATAATTGTGCATACAGCAGAAGAAAATCCTGGATTATGTATGACAGGCATTCAACTGTCATGTGTTTTTTTATCTCCTTTAATTCATTTTTCTTTGATATTTATGCCCTTCACAGTTTTTTTTTTTAATAAGGGGCAGTTATTTTTTAATGGTTCTTCAAATTGTGTTTTTCAAATTTTTCCCCATGATTATATACAAGATATGCATTTTTGCAAGAATAACACAGAACTGACGTATTCCCTTCATATCGAAAGGCACAGAGTGAGCCTTTTTTATTCAGCAGTATATCCTGGGGATTACTCTATAGCATGTGCAGAGATGGTCTTTCATTTTTTATAGCTATCTAGTACTCTACAGTGGATGTACTATAATTCATCTGCTCTTCTTCTTTTAATGGGCATATTTTTTCAACAAAATAGCACAACAACTTGTAGTCACTCACAGTCGTCTTTTTTTGGTGGTTTTGCCAGTGTGTCCTTGGAATATATTCATAGAAGTAGGATTGCTGGATCAGAGGATATATTTTTTGGACACTGAAAAAATTTCCCTCTGTAGTATTTGTACCAATCTGCATCCCCACTAGTAACATGTGAAAGGGCATATTTTCCCAGAGCCTTGGGGATTTTAACAAACTTGGGGGTATTTTAACAAACTTGATTTTTATAAATCTGATAGTTAGGTAGTGGTGGTTAATTTGCATTTCTCTTATATTTTCAATGAGGCTGAGCATCTTTTCATATAATTAAGAAGCATTTTCATTTCTTTCTGTGAAAAACCTGCTTAAATATCTATTTTTAGTGGAATATGTCTTTTATTTCTTATTTTTAGAAGTGCCCTATAATTAGAGCTATCAAGCTTTGTCTGTGATGCACACTGCAAATACTTAACAGTTATTTACTAAAGGCTTAATGCAAGCTTCGTAGACATATGAACAAAGTTTGTAAAATAGTAATTAAGTGATTATTCTGCACCAGGCACTGTAACAATAACTGTACTAGCCTAATCCACTAGAAAGATCCAGAGTCAGACTCTGGAGTATACACTGTTTGGGTCTGAGTTCTGGCTCATCCATTTATTGTGGATTCAAGGGGTAACTTAGGAAACTCTTAGAGCCCCTATTCTGGGGAAGGATAAGTCCCCAATAAGCACCCAATATTCAGAGGAGTTAAAGGATGAGTCACACTGCCCCACTAAAGGGTAACTGAATAGGCACCATTCAGCTCTACTATTTGGCCTTTTGACGGATGAATGAGAATGATAGGAGCCTGAAGAATTAGATACAGATATGAAAGATAATACCATCTGAACTTGGTTAGAGGCTGTGTAGGCAAAATAATGGCTTCTCAAAAATGCCTACATCCTAATCCTTGAATCCGTGAATATATCACTCAAAACGGCAAAAAGGAGATTTGCATAATTAAGGTTAAAGAGGTTAAAATGAGATTATCCAGATTAGCTAGGTAGCCTCCAACTAATCATATGATTCCATAAAGTGGACAGCTTTTCCTGGATGCAGTTAGAGAGAGATGAGACGCTACTGGTTTTGAAGATGCAGAAAGGAGACCATGCACCAGGAATGTAGTAGGTTCGAGAAGCTGGGGACAGCAAGGGAACAGATTTCCTCTAGAATTTCAGGAAGGAAAGAAGCCCTATTACACCTGATTTTAGTCCAGGAAGATTCATGTTTAACTCCTAAACTACAGAACTGTAAGATAATACATTTTTGTTGTTTCTATTTGTTACAACAGCAACAGAAAACTAATACAGTGGCTAAGGGAAGGGAAAGACTAATGAATAAGACATTTATCTAATTCTCACAATTTTAAAAAAAGCCTTAAAAATAACATTAGACTCTTTATTTTTCCATTTTAAGTAGAATAATTCTTATTATCTTTATCAGAATTCACATATTAAAAGTCACATAAAAATTTCAGTGAAATTAAAACTGATTTAGAGTATAATAGTTTTTTATAAATGTTAAGAAAACTATTTTTAGTGAAGATTTCAGTATTTTATAAATGTTAAGAAAAATATCTTTAGTGAACCCTCAGAATTGTTAATGAAAGATTTAAAAAGTTGCATTGATTTTTATTACTATATTCTAGACTTAGTGTCAGCTCACCACACATTGTAGTAAGTCATTCTTTTTGACTATTGTTTTAGTACCTTGCCTGATAGCCACATTTTCTTATTGAGAAAAATGCATGACTGTGAGCTTCCTGGTCAGCAGAGGGCGCCATGGGGCAGGCTCTCCCTCTCATCAAGAGGTTCTTTCCAGGCTGGCAAAGGACAGTGGTTTTGGCTCTGGGAGCCTGTGTTTCCTCTGTATAACCTGGTACTCTAGAATAAGAGGCGTGAGACTGGGAATAATTTTTTTAATGACAATTTTTTTCAATAAAATCTTATTTATAACAATTGTTGGCATCTTCCTCAATAAAAATGAAAAATAATAAATATACAATAAATTTCAGCAATTTCCATGAAATCTTCAAAAAGAGAAACATTAAGTAAGCAGTGAAAGTCTGCAGTGTTTAGCAACTTAATTAAATGGAAAGTCCCCGGAGTTAGTGCTTAGGAGAGAGAGAGAAAGATAGGGGAGGATGAGTCCTGAGGAGGATATTTAACCAAGTATAAGGACTTCCACAACTTTATCCAGTGAGGGTGAAACCCATTTTCAGTCCAAAGAACAATCAAGGATGTTTCTTAGCCTACCAAAAAAAAGGCTGGTATAAAAAAACCAACAAGACTGCAAGTCAGAGCCCAAGGAAAAAAGGGAAGGATAAGGGCCAAGCTGTCACACAAGCTAGTTTATGGCTCAGGCAGCCAGGCTTTGCAGAACACACTGCAACGAGCAAATGTACCTAGAAGTGGTGATAATTATGTCTTTGTACTTAAAATGAACACAGAGTACAAATACAAGAGCAGAAATAATTAAATTTCTGCAAATTATAGGGAAGTCACCGTATAAGGAGGAGAATAGCTGGGCAAAGACAATGACGGACAGAAGAGGACTAGAAAAGCAGGACAAAGCCAGAAGACCACATCTGCCACTTATTCTACTTGCTATGGTATACAGTCATGACTTAGTTTGGCACAGAGATAGTACAGAAATAATTTTAAAATTATGATGGCTTATTAAAAGAAATTCATACTTAAAAGTATATTCTTAATTTTTATTTAGTGAAATCAGAAATGTATTTTTATGGTACAAAATTCAAAAGGTATATTCTTTTTTGGAATATAAGGATACTGACTATACTGCTTCTGTAAAAATATTATAATTATTACCTTATAGTTTATTACTTTAAAATGTCATGATTTATATGATTCTATTTTTTTGTACTGTACTATCACTTTCTTTCTACCTATATATCTAAACACCAGGCCAAATTTCAATATATTTCCTGTTTTGACAGATATCTGGACCAATAATCACCAAATATTGATAGCTATTTATATGTACTTCTTCTTTTTCCAACTACACATCTTAACATCAGGTTCCTTTGTTTTTGTTTTTCAGCCAAAGTAACGTATCACAACAGACTGAAGGCAGAAGCAGATATGAAAGCCCAGAAATTTTCTCTAACCAAATTCTAAACATAAAAGAGATTTTCAAAAATGTAAACACTCACAATATTAACAAAAATGTAAACTTTCTCACAAATGTTTACAAAAATGTAAACTTTCTCACAAACATCTTATTTTGGAAAACAGTTATTTTTCATTAAGATGTCATTTTTGTTACCATAATGGTTTTTTCAGTGCTATTTCTTAAATGAATAAATGTAAAATTTTTATCCACTTTAACTTCTAACATGATAAATATTGATAAATATAATTACATAAATTAAAGCTTCTGGGGTCCTCTATATAATTTTTAGGAGTATAAAGGGGTCGTAAGACCAAAAAAATGAGAACCTTTAGTTCAGTGACTCCTAAATATATAACTCTAAATCAAATCTCCCTCATGATCAACAACTCATAAATTTGTTTAACAGACAATTCTAAATAAACAATCCAAAGGAGAATTCTTGGTACTACCCTTAACTGTCAAATTTGCTATTTCCACAGTTTTTCTGATTTTGTCAAACAGTACCAAAATTCATCTAGTTGTTCATCCCCCAAACCTAGGAATCATCACTGATTTCTTCTACAAGAGATCCATTAACAAGTTCCATTGACACTACTGTTATAATATACTCCCTACTGTATCACTTTTCACCACCTTCACAACTATCATCCCACTGTAAATAAGGTACCATCTTATTCCCTTGGCATCTTGCAATTAAAAAAAAAAAAAAAACCTACTGAGTAAGGTTTTCCAAAGGTAGCTTATAGAAGAGTACAAGCATTTTTCATATTGTCATCATCATCACATAGATACAGGCAGAATTCAAATAGTTTATATATTAGTTTTCATTTTTATTATAGTGATTCAGTGATTACAGTGATTCAGTTTTCTCTAACCAAATTCTAAAACTCTCCCAACTCAGAAGAATAGATATATTTCATGTAATAACTTTCATAAAAGGATCAAAGCATATAACTTTTAAAATGTTAGCACCAAATAAATTATATTTGAACACTTTATGTTTCACAAACTCACACAGTGGATTTAAATGTAAATTCTATATTCTATTTTCATTAGTTGGATGGTTCAACTTACCTTATCAAGTTCATCTGAAATCGCAATACCTGGGATTCAAGAGAAATAAAGTTTCAGAAGCAATTCTTAATAACCCAATTCTAAAAAGAAAAATTCTACTTGTACAACCAGTGCATTTTCCATTCTATCTTTTCTTCTTAAGAGTGCTTCATAATAATGTGGTACATACATCCTTTCTACTGATGAAAATGAATTGGGAATTTAAGTCAACCAAAATAGTGTGATCTGCTGGAACAATGCAAATCATTCAACAAAAAAACAAAAAAAGTAACATACTGCTTGTAGGCTATTAAATGAAGAGCAAACTTGCACAGACAACTGTGGAGATGTTGTCCTTATGTGATAATGATAATCAAGGACAACTTAGTATGTTATAATTTTGTTCCTTTTTAAGAATTGATTCAGATTGCTAGAGCGACAAAATACTAAGGCAGAAAGGCAGCTGGAGATCATGTATTTTAATTCCTTTAATTTCCAGATGAGAACAGAGACTAGAGAGCCTAAGGATTTTGTCCCACGTGCACTGAGGTTAACAGCTTCTTGAACCAATGAATAAAGTTTCCTCCTCACGAGTTCCCCTTCTCCCATCCACACTTTCCCCACTGTACATCAGTCCAATTTCTGTCTTTAACATTTTTCCAAAATTATTCTAAGTTAGCAACATAAAAAGTTGTCGTCCTTAATTTGTTTCTTTGCAATGGTAGACTCTGTTAACTTCACTCTCTTTCTTGAAATGCTGGCCTCTCTTTTTTATCCTCTTCTTTATCTCCTTCACAGGAATCCTCTTCTTTGGGGCTAGGGCATCCTCTCCTGAAATACCAAGGGTATACTTTCCTTGGTAACCTAAACCATACCACTGACATTTTTATCTTCTTTGGCTAGCAAACCTTCATGACCAGCAGTCCTTCTTCCTGAGCTAGGTGCTGAATCCCTGCGAGCATTTCAATTGCAAAACGCCAGGCTAAAGACGCCATCCTCTCCATCTCACTTCCTCCTTTTTTGAACACTGGTGTGCCTATGGCTGCACACAGGCGCTGTGGCCAGGCATTGCAGCAGGTGCAGCCAGCCCTCAGGTTTGGGCCAAACCCCAGTGTGGGATGGGCCAAGAGACAAGGAGGGTTCTAAAGTGTGAAGTCCAAGGACACAGAGAAAATAAGAACAGATAGAAGCCAAAGTCCAGCAGACTATGAAGCACAAGAAAGAAAGAATAAGCTGGGTTGGAAAAGAAAATCTGAAAATAGTCTCAAGAAAATAAATCTGAGTAAAGATTGCCTCACTGCTCAAGCACAGAATGTCTGTGGAGGATACTTTACCAATTGCTGTATTATCTCAGTCCACTAAACTAATATATTAATCACACACAAAGTAGAAAAAATAAGCCTATTTCATCTCAATAAATGGCACCATTCTTCCCCTGTAGATAAAACCAGAAACACAGGTATACTCAAGATGCATTTTTCGCAACAATATCCTGTGAGAAAGTCTTTTTTCGTAACAGTTGGCAACCAAGAACTTTTATGTGTCACTACACTAAAAGGGAGTTGAGCCATGACTGGGGATTTGAGGTGACCTAAGCTTAACAATTATTCAAAGACTTGCTGTATCACAAAGGTAGCTCTTTGAACAATATGAGAGAGGGCTTCATGCAGCTGGGCAGTGTCACTATTGGCTGTGTGTGGTAAAGACCGTCCAGCAGGGGAGTACAATCTGAGACAGAGATCCCAAAGCTTCTCAGGCAATCATGAGCACTTCTAAACGTCTTACATACCACACATTTATGAATGTCTGGGTTTAAAAAGCATATGGAATTATTAAGGGTCCCTTGGAATAACTAAGATTTCAAGATAATTTAGGTATTTTACAGAGTACCAAATGGTTTATGTCACAGTCTATAGGAGATTTAAAGCATATTATTCCAGTTTATAAAAGCCAAATATATATCTTAAATGCTTTGTATTTACATTAATGTATTATAAAAAGTTCCTTTCCAATATTATTTCAAGATCAAAACTGAATATATTGTTTAAAAATAAATGTTTAAAAGACAATCTATTTTAAAAGACAGAAAAATAGAGTAGATATATAAAATGAAATTCTCTTTCTCATCCAAAATCATAAAAATTAGATATATGGAATTAAAAAACCCATTACTCATCTGTCTGGGATTTTTGAAACTCTCTTGATTGTTTCTGCATTAATGCCCTTGTGGCCCTACAAAAAGAGTTTCCTAACTCAATTTTTAGAAAGCTTAAATTTCTCTTACACCTCAGACTTACGAATCCACTATTCATAAAGGTAGCAGTAACAGAGTGTAGCCAAGAACTAACAAATAAATCAAAGGGCCTGGAGTTCCCGTCATGGCTCAGTGGCTAATGAATCCGAGTAGGAACTATGAGGTTGCGGGTTCGATCCCTGGCCTTGCTCAGTGGGTTAACGATCCGGCGTTGCCGTGAGCTGTGGTGTAGGTTGCAGACGCGGCTCGGATCCCGCATTGCTGTGACTCTGGTGTAGCCGGCAGCTACAGCTCTGATTAGACCCCTAGCCTGGGAACCTCCATATGCTGTGGGTGCAGCCTTAGAAGAGGCAAAAAAGAGACAAAAATAAAATAAAATAAAATAAAATAAGTATAGTTCCTATACTATAAAATAAATAAATAAATCAAATGGCCTTGAATGGTCAAAATACACACCACACAGAACTTACACCTCACTCGTGAGCTAGCTCCTTGCATCCTGTCTACTGTCCATTATAGCAAGTATCAGGACCTGTTTTGCAGGGCCAAGAAAATTAAGATGAATAAAAAGGCTGTTATGAAGACATAATAATGTGTGAGAACTGATGGGTCCCAGAATAAAGCACAAATTAACTAAATGGGAAACTTGGTCTGGGGATAATTGTTCTAAGTGTCCGGTCTTACAAATTTTTTCAGATACCTAATATATTTCCTTAACATTTAAATATTTTGATGATTTTGCCTAAGAATTTATCTAAATAAATCTCTACTACTTATAATTCTTTAGGCTCTCCATTACTCATGTCAAACTACCTAGGATTTTTTCTCTTCTATATTTCATTTTTATTCTTTTTTAAAATTTTATTGGAGTATAGTTGACTTACAATGTTGCATTAGTTTCAGGTGTACAGCAAAGTGAATCAGATATACATATAAATATATCCATTATTTTTTTCCCATAGAGATTATTACAAACTATAGAGTATACAAACTACTGTATAAAATAGATGATAAAGAACCTACTGTACAGCACAGGAAAATGTACTCAATAGTTTGTAAGTAATCTGTATTTTATTTTTAATCAAAGCTTAAACCAAGTAAAAGCAGATGAAAGAATGTTGAAGAACACTTCTTTACAGAAGCATGAAGCTCTAATGAGAACCATTTATACTGAGTAGCCAAAATATTTCTCTCAGTGCCTAGCAGAACATAGCTATTCCCTGAGAGAAGACTAACCATTTTTAAGTATTTAATTAACTCTTAAAAATCTATCATATTTCAAGTTGTATTTTTAAAGTTTATAGAAAATAAGGTACAGTGGGGAACAGAATATGCAGGAGAAAATATAGTGCACTGCTACAACATGTCATAAGGAAATGATAAGGCCCAGGATTTGATTATGGGATGCTTGGTGCATACAGAACTCACTCTCTTCCTTAAAACCAGAGTGAGTTCTTAAAGGAAATACGGTTCTTTCACAATAGCCAGAGGCTTGGCTTAAGGCAGCAGTGGTGTCCAGAGAGAAGTGTGCTTCTTGAGGAAGCAGTGGGAAAGCAGTTCCCTTAGAAACTAAGCTTATCTTCTAGGTAAGGAGGCAAGGGCTCCCACAGGCATATGAGGTTGGTTTCTGATTCTGCTGTAGTGCAAACCTATCTGGATGCTTTGTGTCCTTCAACTTATGGGTGTTCCCATTTATTCCAACCTTCAAAGGGGTCTCAGTGGTATCAGAAATTTATTCCCAGCTGTGCTGGATTAAGTAAACAAGCGCTATCTGTGCCACTAAGATTTCCATTTCCCTAGGCATCAGGTTAGCCACAGAGTTAGAATCAGGTTGTAGCTAGAAGAAAGGAAAGTAGCCAACTGTTCACAATTCTTTACAGCTGAGTGTAATTCATTTCATGAGAGTAGGGCAGATGATTCATATGGTATGAAAAAGAACTAGCTATTTCTCCAAAGTCTGATTCCCTACTGGAAAAAAAAAAAAAAAAACCAATAATATCAGAATGTAGAGACAGTCTCTCCCAATTCTTCCTTTTTCAAAAAGATTTCTTTTTTTCAATTGTGAAATAACACACAGACATAGAACAGAGCATGCAGGTTGAAAACAGCAGTGCTGTGCTGGAGCTGGTTCAAACTGGCTTCTGAAAAACCAACCCAGCACAACTCTTCCCAACTCCTCATTTGGCAACATCACTTTGGTAACTTAAAAGGAGACATGGTAGTTGCATTTACAGCATGGAACTTGGCAAATGCTCCAAATTATGGGTTATTTTTAGAATTAGCATACCAGCACATCACTGAGTATAAAGCTTTGTGTTAAAAGTCAATACCCCTATAAGTGTCACACATATTAAACAGAACACTGCTGACACCCTGGAGCTACCCCTGACCATTTGTCAATTAAAACACTCTTTAGGAAGGCTGCTCACTACTCTCAGAGCAAGGGGAATTCTAGCTACAAATTGAGAGATTCTATCTTCGATGTGGTTACCCTAGATCAAAAGTTAACAAAACTTTCTGAAAAAGAGGTAAACAGCAAATATTTTATACTCCACGAGTCACAGATGGTCTGTATTGTATCCATATACATTTTTTTCTTCTTCTTTTAAACAACCATTTTAAAATATAAGAAACAGAATTATCAGCTCATGGGTTACAAAAACAGGCTGGAACTGGCTCACAGGTCAGAGTATGCTGACCCTGCTCTAGGAGCACATGCTCATTTTTATCCTTGACTAGCTCTTTCAGTCTTCAAAGGACACTACAGTATCTACAGTATCATTTTTAAAAGACAATAAAGTATACCACTGCATGAATGTACCAGGATTTCTCTATCCATTTTCTTTCTCTAATAAAAGGTACTTAATTTCCAACTTTTCCTATTATGAATCCCACCGCAGTAAAGAGTAGACACATACCTTGGAGATGGCTGCACTCACAATGGATATATTTCCCATCCTTTTTCTGTACCATGTTATCTGTCACCTAGATTTTCTGAAATATGGTCCCTCTTTGATTTTTTGGAAGCTTTCTACTTGGTTTTTACTCACCTCTCAGAAAAATTCCTTTTCCATGTCCTCAACAAGAACACTTTTCTCTCTGTATCTCAAATGTCGATGATGTGTGTGTTGAGGGGAGGAGATTGTGGATTCTTTTTCCCTATATACTAAAGATTCCCATATTTACATCCATAATCAAACTTCTCAAGTAGGCTATAATTACAATGATAGAGATGGGACTGCTGGGAACAGAGGAAGGCTATGAACAGTTTGGATGCCCCAAGGTGTCCGAAACTGGAGTTTGAAGTAACATTCCTCCGTCACCCTCAAACCCTCTAGAATTCTTATCTCAGGCAGAGGAAGCACCCAGTCACCTTGATTATAAACAAAACCAAAAAATAAAAACAACCTAAACATATCATTCTCATTTCAGTCTCACCCTTCATTCATAGCAATGAGTCTTAATCTTTTAATCTACATTTCTTAAACCAGTCCCTCTTTTCTACCCCAGGATCTCTTCATCTTGTCTTTGCCCTGAGTCAAGGATGGTATCAATTCTATCTTCCACTCCACACCAAAGTGATGCTTCAAAAACACAGGATCCATAACCTGCTTACAAGATCCCTGCAGCATAAAATTCCTCGGCCCCTGGCTCCCCTGCTGCCAAGACTTCTCTTTTCATTGTCTTTATTACTCATTTCATCCTCAATGCCTCAATAATACAAAGTTTCCTCCTTTGAAATTTTTCTTTGAGTTTTCTTCTTTCTTCTTGTACACATGCTTCTCTCTCTGTAAGGAACATCCCTCCTCATGATAATCTCTACTCTCCTTTTTCCTAAGCTTCACTTTTTTATCCTTATACCTTCCATTCAGGTACCATCTCCACCAGGCTGGCCCTAAACCTCCTTGTTGGAGGCTTTTTTACAGTTGCACAGTTCTCCTAAAGCACCTGTACAAGCCTTTGAAATTCTGCTGTTCACACCCATCTCTCCTACTAAAAGGTTCTTGAGGTGTGCACACATGCTGTTCACCTTCCATTCCCACATAACTGTGTGAAGACTAGATAAATGAATGTGGTAAATGAATAAACAAAAAACTGCCATATTATCTGCTTCCATTTTCATTCATAGGCTGTTATTCTCTAACTACTCAGGCTGTTTGTCAAAAAAAGACTTTTGGGGGATGCTCATGATTGATGAACTAAAAAAGTCATTTGTTATTTTTTTCTTGGCCGAGTCCATATGGCCATTATCAGTCACAGAGCATAAATATCTGTCCTCTGTTCTCCCAACAGCTGGGCTCTCTTCCTTGGAAAAGCTCCAGCCAGTGTTTCACGTGAACTACAATCTGTAGACCAACATCTAAATGGACTAAAGATACTCATCCTATCATTGCCTCGCTTCAGAGAAAACTGCCAAAAGCAGCAAAAGCCTGAGGCTCCTACTTGCTTACAGATCTATTTATTTTTAGGCATAACTCCTTCAATAAATAGGCCACAGTTAAAGCTAAAGATCTCAGCAAACAAATCAAATCTGCAAATACCAAAACCCAAGTCAGCTGATATCAAAGGATTACACTTAGAGAAGCACAAGGCAGATCTGCAGTGAAGAAAAAGTGAGGGAGGGGTCACAAAGATGTTTCAGGAAGAAATGAAACCACAGCTGGCACTCACCCAGCAAATCATGACTGAGTTATAGGCTAATCACTGTGCTACACGCTGGGGCGTCCAGGTGCAGGATGCCCCCACCTCCCTGAAGCTCAAAGTCCAGGGTTCTGTGAAAACAGATCAGAGCATTTAAGTGTATGCAGAAAAAAGCATGCAAGCACAAGAAGAGGGGTACTAAATCCAGTCCAGAGAAAGACAGAGCAATAAACCATTAAGTGGCATTTGACCTGAGGCTAAAGAGAGGAGCAGAAAGTGGCTTGGTGGAAATGGGAGTAGTGGAGACAAGCAGGGCGCAGGCACAGCATAAGCTAACACACAAAACGGAGGAACATCAGTGAGTGTGAAAAACTCCCAGGTTGCTGCTGCATAACTAGCCTGATGATGAGTCATGAGAGATGATATGGAAACACAATTAAAGGTCAGAGTATGGGGCTCCTTCCATAAAGTTCTAAAGAGCCCCTGAAACACTGCGGCAAGTGATATCAGGTCTTCACTTTAGATCCACCACTCTGGGTGCAGTAAGGGCTGACTGGAGGAACAGACAAACAAGAGTGGGGGCAGGACTGGTTATTCATTCCTCAATCTTTTCCATATTTCTCCTAGGCGTGCAAGCCAGACCACATTGCCCAGCCTACCCTGCAGTCAGCTGTAGAATGTGGGTGATTTAATGTGGGCACATCCATCTCTATGGAATTGGAAACCAGCCCCCATAACCCTCTCTTGTTTCTTTCTGCTTGCAGGACCCTTGAAAGTCAAGTGCTAAAGATGGCAGAATAACAGGATAGAATAGCTTATCTCTGTCACCCTGCCCCAAGCTATTCCCTGAGTGACTAATACTTGCATCGGATTAAGCCAGAGATTGTGGCCATGAGACTCCCTTAACATAAGGTTACGGGGTCCCTCCAGCCATAAGCTCAGTAAGGGCAGGGGCTACACCTGCTTTTTTCTGTCAAAGAGCAGGAAAGAAATGAAACAAAATAGAACTTGTTAAACAGACAAACCAATGATCCGGTCAGTGGTGTTGGGAGTGTGAATTACAGAGTGCCAATAGGGGTGGAGAAGAGAATCAGACCTAAGACAGAGGAAGATGTGGGTAATTAATTATTAACAGTTAGGGAGAGAGATGAGTCTAAAAGGGCTCCAGTTTGGCTGAACCGGTAAGTGCTGGTGCCACCAGCTGAGATGAACCCTGCAGAATAAAGGTCACGTTAAAGAGGGCGATACCCTGAGTTTAGCATGGCAGTGGGATAGCCATGGGAGACAGGCTTTAGATATCCTGCATAAAAGCACAGACAGTCTGGATGGGAAATACTCATCTGAGCTAGCTGTGTGGGGGAATAAATCTATGAGGGAGGCTAAGGTTGGATGCAGAAAGCATTTGAAAGAACAGAGGCAGAGAATGAACTGTGGGAACAGCACTTAGAGTGGCAGGACAGAAAGAGGAGTGTCAGAATAACGCCTACAAGAGAAGACGTGTAGGATATTCAAGAACGATCAAATAAGGGTCAGGTCCCAGAAACAAGAAGATCTGAGAGTCTGAAGTCACAGTAATCAATGGTGTTAAAACTACCAGAGCAATTTTGTAAGATGAGGAACACCATTCATTCAGTTTGACAATCTGGACTCACTTGGTGAACAGGATGGGAAAGGTCTGAGCAGAATGGCAGGTGCAATAATGTAGCTGTATTTATAATATAGTTACAATAATGTGCAATAATGTAACTGCAGATGCAATAATGTAACTTGCACAGAGGTGTGAAAGCAAGTGCAGACCATGTGTGTTAACCACTGTGAAAACTGGGAAGAAAGAGGAAAAAGAAAGTCTGATGCTGTCTGGGAGGAAAAAGAAACTCTGATGCTGTCTGAGGTAACTCAAACTCAAGAGAGGAGCTTCTGCATGTTTGCTTTTAACATTTGTTGGTGCTACAGTGACTAACACAGGACCACTCATCACCTGGCTACTGAGCATTTGAAACATGGCTCATCCATGTTGAGATGTGCTGTAGAATGCAATTTGCACCACATTTTTGAAGACTCGGCATGAAAGAAAAGAATGTAAAATACCTCAACAATGTTTTTTACATGGAATACACATTATTAAATGGATAATAATTTGGAAATACTGAATTAAAATATTTACATTAATTTCATAAGTTTCTTTTTGCTTTTTTTGGTAACGTGCCTATTTGAAAATATAAAATCAAATATATATGATTTTAATATATTTGGCTCCTATTACGCTTCTGTTGGGCAGTGCTTGGTTGAAGTATGTTATAGGCTGTTAGGAATAAACAGTAATAACACTAACAATACCTGAGGTAGGCAGAGTTGTGGGATAGTTCCCGAGACACACATCTGTGCAGTCCTTTCCCTCTGAGTCTGCATGGTGGAGCCACTGAATGTGAAAGGGTATCACTCTCTTGATTTGGTTACTAACCAGCTGACTGAATAAATCAGAAGGGAGGTTATGCTGGTAGCCCTGACCTAACCAAGTGAGCCTCTTAAAAGATGGCAAAGCTTCAGAGAGTTGTTCCCCAGTGGCTTCAAGGAAGAAATAGCAAACCGTGGCGTTCCCATTGTGGCTCAGCGAGTTAGGAATTCAACATAGTGCCTATGAGGATACAGGTTCAAACCCTGGCTTCACTCAGTGGATTAAGGATCCAACGTTGCTGCGAGCTGTGGCGTAGGTTGCAGATGCAGCTGGGATTCACCTACTAACCTAGGAACTTTCATATGCTGCAAGTATACCCATAAAAACAAAGAAAAAAAGAAGAAACAGCAAACCGTAAGAGAAAAAGGCCATAAGGCAAGGACCTATGAATGGCCTCCAATTTCTGAGAACCCTTGGCTGACAGCCAATGAGAAGTCAGGGATCTTGGGTCTGGTGTTGCTGTGGCTGTGGTGTAGGCCAGTGGCTGCAGCTCCGATTTGACCCACCTACCCTGGGAACTTCCATACGCCACAGATGTGGCCCTAAAAAGACAAAAAAAAAGTTAGAGTTTGACACATGCTGGGCCTAAACAAGAAGTTAGTGTTAAATCTCAGATAGTGAAAATCACAGAAACTTAAGCCATCCAAGAAAGTACCACTTTGTTCCCAAAGAGACTCAAAAAACTTATACGGAGAAATGAGCGATCCCCTACCGTATGACCACTGCTCCCTCATCCCTGCATTAACCACCACCATTTTTGCCACACACAAAAAAAAATAGAGCCCTTTAAAATGACCAAGTGAAGCCAAAAGCAACTCTCCATCATACACATCACATACAGAAGCTGAGTGTTATACCCCATTCTGGCCAATCTACTGACTCACCCTACAATTTCTTCGGCCTTGAAGCTCTTCTACTCTCCCCATCAGACACTATCCCCCTGTCATTGTATTTCTCCAGACCTTCCTGCATGAATTAAATGAGCCTCTGTCATGGCCCTCACTAGCTTCCACTCAGAGGACTCGGCTGTAAGGCCCTACCTAAGGCTACTTACTCCCAGATTTCCTGGGACAGACCATGGCATAAATCTTGATGTTTCTGCTACAGATCTAGAAGTATAGCAAACTCCTTTATTAAAATGTTTTAGGAGGAGTAAAATGCTTTCTTACAAATTAACAATGATATAACAAGTATTTTAAAGGTAGCATATTTAAAAAGACAAAAAATTGATTTGTGAGGATGTGTAACAATTGGGTATATTCTTCAATATTTTAAACTCATGTTTATTGATAAACTGAGAGTCTATAAAGAGCCACAGATTCTGCCCAAAGGATGAAGACATATTTATCTATACAGATATATATTTTAATATAAGCCTTTGATACATAATAGGATAAGGTTCTTTTCATGACTATAATATTTATGACTATAGCAATTAGCAGAAAACTCACTTTATCATCATTTGCACCAAAAGTAAAACTTGCCAAAAGCAGGACTTCCTCAAACTCCAACCAGAGAGTTTCTACTAATGGAAAAATTATGAGACCCTATTATAGGCAAGTTAACTTCTGAGATAGGTTCACCGCACAAAAGTCTAATTAAAAAGGTTTTAATGTGTTATATATTAAGAAGCATGAAAACTAAATCTACCTCTATATAGAATTATAATACAATAAAATACATGCATAATACAATATACAAACTCCTATGTAATATATAACACACACACATACACTACTTCTCCCAAAATATACCAAGGGAAATTTTTAACTTTAAAACAAATCATGAAACTAGTAACAGTTTGCAATTTTAAAAAAGATACTGATCCTAAAATATAATCTATTAGAATCTGCTAGTATTCAATTTTCCATTTAACAGTTTTTTAACATTCCATAACAACAAAAACAAAAAATTTCAGTGAGGCCACAGCATTAATATGCTTCTAAAGGAACCTAATTTTTAAAACCGAGAGATAACGGAAGAACCAGAGAAAGACAGAAATACCTTGAACTCACTACTAAAGCCATAAAGTATATATGTATTTCCACATATATAGAATGCATTTATCAAATCAAAACAATTGTTTGATTGTCTACTCTCATGACAATAAAATTTAAAATTTTTACCTGAAATACATCACTTTAAACCTTCCCACATATCAGGAGGAGAAAGAATCATGTCTTTTTGATTTGGAAGTAAGAGGACCAATGATTTACCTGAGGTTATTCACCTCATAGGTGACAGAGCAAAACTTCTAACCCAGGCCCTTGGATTAGAAATCACTGCTTTTATAAAGAGGAATGTTGCTAGGCTCTGAAAGGATTCTAAGAAGAATCTGGCCCAGTCACTCTCCTTAAAAAGTTCAGAGACATCAAAAACTCAACAGAAGCAACACAGAGGTACATTACCTGGGATGAAACAAAACAACTGGGTTCAAAAGAGAAGACTGAATAAGATACCATCAGGTGTACAATTGACATGGGTAACTAACAGAGACCTTGTAGAGACTGGAATCAAACAGCCATTGGGGATGGGGGGGGGGGTCCTACAGCTCCTCCTACTCTATATAACCAGTCTTCCCATGAATTCTGGAACATGCAAGATCAGTCCCCAGTTTCATTCTCATGCCCTTAGAACTCTTCAACTTCCCATGGAATTGTAATCAAACTATTGGAAATAGGTTACTAGTAATAGCGAAGAATGTTTCTACTTTAATATTGGTTAGGAATTCCAATTATAATCAAGTAAATTAACTTACTTCGAGAGAGATTCTCAAGGGCTTTTCCCAGTTTCTTGCTCTCCTGAAGGATGTGGTTCAATTCATCAAAATCACGGCTTTCTGGTTTAGTCCGCCAGTTCCACTTAGGATGATCTACTGACCTTGGCACTATGTTTAAAAAAAATGATTACTTCATAAGCATGCTACATAAGAAAAAAAAATTACTATTCATGATTATGTGAAAGATTGTATCAAGATCAGTGTAAGAATAAAAATGTTTTGTCTTGGAAATGGTTTTCTTATGAGCAAACAGAGGGAAGGTTACAAAGTTAGGTGTTAAGAAATGTTTTAACTGAGCAAGTAAGGAAAGTGCGACAGTGTTTGCAGAAAAAAGAAAATTCAGGTACTGATTTAAAACTAATAATGTCTATAATTTAGGGAAAAATACACAAAGTATATTTTATATTATGTCTTATCAGCTTAAAAAATAATTGCTACCTTCCTCATGAGCAATTAGTTAAGTGTTTTTAAGAATTTCTCATGAACTTCTGATAAAACACAGAAGACTAAATATTTGTGTTTATCTTCACTTTCCCTCAAATTCCCACTAAAATTATATTATGGTATTTTTCTTTTGTCAAAGAATTGATTGAACAAGGAGAGAAGATATTAATAGTCAAGAAAAAGTAGCATTTTTTTGGAAGATGCAAAATGAGCTGACGTGTGGTAAATGGACATAGCAAGTGGACTTAGAAGGTAGAGAATACAGAAACCTAGACCCTGAAGAGAGATATGCCAAAAAAAAAAGTGGACATTTCATACCATTTAAACATCAAAGCATCAATCGAGGATCAATGCCAAAGTAATATGGATATAAAATAATAAACATAATTGCCTTTAAGATTAGAAGGAACCATAAAATGTCTAGTACAATCCAAGGCATATTATCACAAAGTTTTATGACAGTGGCAATGAAGAAAACATCTTTAAAAGCTTTCAGGGACAAAAACTGCAAATCAAATTGTGATCAGACTTAATAGTGATGCTTGGCCCCAGAAGACATAGGGAAAATTCCTTCAAAATTCCAACTAAAGATTCCTTCTAACTTGGAATTTTATCCCCAATTAAAGAACCAATCAAGATACTTGTAAGGACTCAAAAATGCATCTGGCAAGCACTCTTTTTCAGAACACTCCTAATGGAGGTGGATCCACCAAAATAAATAAGTAAACTGAAAGGGGAGAGACTGGGATTCAGGAAACATAATCTTAAATGAGAAAAAGGAAAAGGGAATCCTCAGGATGACAGTAAAGGATGGTCTCAGCAGACAGCTGAGAGAAAGGTGGGAAACCGAGGAGTCAAGAGTGGAGCAAGAGGACAAAGGACTACAGGAGAGAAGTCTCTAAAACTCTTAAAATGAAATAAAGTATAAAATACAAACTAAAATAAGATAGAGAGATACTTGATGTGTTTGATCATACTGAGAGTGTTTATCACTTTAAGGCAGGGTGAAGCATTCGTAATGGGCACAGAGAAAGCAAAGCAAAGAGAAAAACAAGCCAATTATTAATTCTGGAAACGGATTAATATTTGGCTATCTTATGGTTTTACTGTGAAAAAGACTGATACAATCATAAAAATATCAATGTAAAGTATCTATTAAGCAATAACTGAAATCTCTGCCTGTCTGTACTGTGAGGATGTGATGGGCCCCAGGTACAAAGCACAAAATCTTGAAGCAGGTCAAGAGAAGATGCCTCAAATTTAAAAACTAAAAGAGAACTATGTAAGTACCTTGTATATTTAGATATGTAGATCTATGTACCAAAAGAAACAACTAAGTTAAAAGTGGTTCCATATTAGAAGCAGAACAGGAGAAAAAGAACACTGTTGCCTTGTGGTACTAATTTGCCTTTTAAACCACATATATTTTTGTTTTGATAAAAGTAAAATTTAAAAATATTTATACGGTAAGGCTGTAGGAAAGACAGCTTCAAACTATTGAAAACATTTTTCTGCCACCTTGTTAAAAGTAATTTAGAAATATTTACTATAATAAAGCACATACTGGAGTTCCCACCATGGCTCAGCAGTTAACGAACCTGACTAGGATCCATGAGGATGCGGGTTCAATCCCTGGCCTCGTTCAGTGGGTTAAGGATCCAGCGTTGCCATGAGCGGTGGTGTAGGTCGCAGACACGGCTCAGATCTGGCATTGTTGCAGCTGTGACATAGACTGGCAGCTGCAGCTCCAACTGGACCCCTAGCCTGGGATCCTCCTTATTCTGTAGGTGCTGCCCTAAAAAGCAAAAACAACAACAACAACAAAACCAACAAAAAAAAACCCCAAAAACAAGCCTGGCAATCTTATTATATTATTAATATTATAATCTCTGGAAAATAATCATAAACAAATGGTAACACTCAAACTTATGTATATATTTACAAGGAAGCTTATTTTATAAAGGCAAGCTGCTTAAGAATGTGTAAAGTTTAAAGCCAGTTTTATAAAGCAAATCAACTCACAAATATTTTATATTGGTTTATACAAAGAAAAGGATGTAAAAAGTTGCAAACTATTTCAAAGGATATGAAAAGATATGAACTATTTCTGAGAGAGTAGAATTTAAGGGAGAGTGACTATCTTTCAACAGGCTTGTATTTTTTCCATTGACAAAATAAGCAAATATTACTTCCATAATTTAAATAAATCTAAACTTAAAAATGCAGCTGCTTCCTCTGTGTTTCTTTGTTTAGGGACTCTAGGATGGAGACGTCAGCTAACCTCAACACACCAATATTCAAGCAATGGAAAGTGGAAGCAGTGATTGTAACCAATAGTTCTAGAAAACAATTCAAGGCATACCACTCATTCCCCAAGAGACCTCCAGGGGACAAGCCAAGGCACAAGGACAAGAAACTCAGAAGAGGAAGGAGAGAAAACAATACTTGTACTGGATCCTTCAAAGCATTTATTAGCACTTTTGTTAACCTTGTTTGAATAGCTTCTCTAATCTGCATTATTACATTATCAAATTTTCCTGGAAATAACCATAATATCCTATCAAGATTTCTTTTTTAAAAAAAAACTAAAAAAAAAAAAAAACATAGATTTTTTTTCCTGTTTTCTAATCAATCCCAGTCAACGTTTCCAGATAATGAGAAGACAGGTCCCCTGCCTGCCCCAGTAGCCTGTGCAGACCATCTGAATGCATCCACATTAGACAAGGCCAGGTGAGACCAGCAGAAGTGCCTAGACAATTTACTGATCCATGAGACATTATACATTGTTGTTTTAAGCCACTGAGTTTTGGGGAGGTTATACGCAGTATTATAGAGAAATGAAATGACACCCAAGCACCTCTTCTCAGCAACTTTTGAGAGAAACTAAGATAAAGTTCTTTTTATATTTTTGTAGCTTGTGACAATTTTCTACATACGTGATACCCAATATATCATGGGATCCAAATCTAGGGCAAGGAAAGCCACAGTAAAATCAGGGTCTAATCAAATATGCTAAATGATTTCAAGAGATTAAAAACATTTTGATAAATAATGTTAGGAGATTTGGGAGGTCATCAGCCCAGTATACAGACTCCAGATAGAATCTCTAAAGGTTTCTGGTGGATTAAAGACTTTGTTTGGGTCATACTTAATCTTAAAACTCATGGCTACAGTTTAAATACATTTTCTAAAACATACCCTCAGGAGACACAGAAAACAGCAGAACAGTATCAAAAACGTCATATGACCCATATGAGGTGAAAGAACCTGAGGTCAGGACAGTCTGCACCATCACTGAGGCAAAATTCACCCCCAGTGTAGAAGCACTTCCACAGAACTGTGTAGATGGGGATGCTCCATTCAATCACAATGATGTAGTTAATTCACGAACAGCTTACTGTATACTGACCAGGGCTTATTCTGAACAATTCTTTATTAGTCAACTCTGACTCTCTGAGACCTCTACCAAGGGTCTCCACTTGCAGGTTAAAATAATAATAAATCTACTGTTTCCTCCAAATGGCTTTTGAGATACTGTTTATCCATTTCTTTTTGAACCAAAATAACTTCAATTATTTAGATCTTTCTATTCTATTTTCTAAAAATTAATAAATGCTGATACTCTTTTTTTTTTCTTTTTAGGGCCACACCTGCATCATATGGAAGTTCCTGGGCTAGGAGCTGAATCAGAGCTGTAGCTGATGGCCTACACCATAGCAACAGCAACACAGGATCCAAGCCACATCTGCAACCTATGGCACAGCTTGAGGCCAACACCAGATCCTTAATCCACTGCGGGAAGCTAGGGATCAAACCCACATCTTCATTGACAGTTATGTCAGGTTCTTAACCCACTGAGCCACAATAAGAACTCCAATCCTAATATTCTTATCTGACAGTTCCACCTAACTACTACACTTTCACTTAAAATATGCCAGAATTCCCAGTACTAGTTATGATATACTTAAAATTGATAAAAGCAAAATTACTTCACGTATCCTACCGTCCAAATTTCCATATTATGATTTTAAGACACTGTGTTGCCATCTTCCTTCTCTTATATTTATATAACTTGAGTTTTCTATACACATGCAGAGTCCTTTCATTTTTTTCCCCAGGAATAGTACCAAATATACAACTATTTCCTTTTGCATATTCTGTGCTAAATGCAACATTTAAAAAAGAGAGAGAGAGAGAGAAATACTCCCCCAAATGCAAAAGCATAAAGAAAATTACTGAGCATTAGTTTTAACTGAAGCTAATGTACTCACCTCCATTTTCTCATCTGCATCACAGATTTGAAATGGCTATAAAAGAATCAGGGCACACTATCATGCACAGGAGATTGACAGACAAATGCCCTTTTGGTCCTTTCTGCCAAGTCCCTACTCATTCCTCAACTATTCCACCAGAAACACCATTCCACTAATAGCAGAAATGCTTGAACCATATAGGAAAAAAACTGTATCAAACCCTATTTGTCATATTTTTCCTCTATGACAAACCACAATGGAAAACTAATGTTATCCTGCAGATCTCTGTACCTATACCAGCTTTCATTGTATAAGATGCTATTTTTTGTTATCTGAAAAATGCGCAGCTTCTAAACTGTTATCTCCTGAGATGAGGACACATTTTAGCACTAATCTATCCTTAAATTCTCCTCATTTACTAATTTATTCAATCATTTGTACAGCACAAACTATGTGTGAGGCACTGTCCTAGGTTCTGGGAGTGAACCAGTAGGAATGTGTGTCACAAAATTCCCTGTACTTGTGGAGATGACATTCTACTGGAGCCCACAATCTATTGGCTAAACTAAAAGGTTATTTTGTTCTTCACCAAACTAACATAATTAATATATAGTATCTATTTTAAAGTAAGCTTTAACAATAAACATCTTTTCTAATAAATGTTAATGATACGAACCCCATATAAAAGTTAATGACTATTGTCTTTTTTCCTTTTAAAAACAACCCCTTCAAAAATTTTTTATATTTATTACATAAACATTTCTGCCAGACAATATTTTAGTTAAGAAAATATCTTTTATTCTAGAAGTGTTCTTACTCAGTTTTGTTTTAAAATAAGAAATTGACATAAATTTTGTCAAGTACGATTCAAATATTATTTGAAATGTCATATGACTTCTCTTACTTCATCATCTGTATAATGTACCAACATGCACACAACTTCAGTCCCCAAAGGAGAATATTGTTTGAAGAAATAATGACTGAAGGATATTCTGTGAAAATGGTAACCAAAGAGAGCAAGAGTGGCTATACTAATGTCAGACAAAACAGACTTGAAGACAAAACGTTGCAAGACAAAGAATATTATATACAGATAAAAGAATCAACCAGTCAAGAAGATTTAACAATCATTTAACACATACATACCAAAAAACAGAGCCCCCAAAATATGAATCAAACATCGACATAACTGAGGGTATAAATAGAATTCTATAATAGTTGGGGACTCTAATAATCCACTGTCAATAATGGATAGAACTAAACAGATCAACAAAGAAACAGAGTACCTGAACAACACCATAGACACATTAGATCTAACAGACATATACAGAACATTTCATCGAATAACAGCCATACATCTTCTTCTTAAGTGCACATGGAATAATCTCTAGTATAGACCATATGTCAGACCACAAAATAAATGTCAACAAGTTTTGAAATACTTAAATCATAAAAGTATCTTCTCTGGCCTCAATGGAATGAATGTGGGATAAAAAAGCAAGAGAGAAACCAAAAAATTCAAAAATATAATAAAATTAAACAACACACTCTTAAACAATCAATGAGTGAAAGAAGAAATCCCAACAGAAATTAGAAATTATCTTGAGACAAATGAAAATGAAAACACAACATACCATTAACTTATATGACACGGCAATGGTGGTGCGCAGGTGGGAATTTATAACTGTAAAGTCCACATTAAAGAGGGAGAAAGAGAATATCAATAACCAATCTTTATACCTTAAAGAAACAGAAAAAGAAGAGCAAACTATACCCAACCTAGATATAAATAATATTAGAATATACATAAATAAAATAGAAGATACAAATGTAATAGAGAAAATCAACAAAACCAAAAGTTGATTCTTAGAAAAAGATTTCAAAAATTAACAAACCTGTAGCTAGATGGACAAAGAAAAAAATGAAGGTTCAAGTTACTAGAAGAGGAAATGTGATCAAGAAGTCACTACAGACTTTACAGAATTTTTTTTTTTTTCCGTTTTAGGACCACACTTGTAGCATATGGAGGTTCCCACGCTAGGGGTCAAACTGGAGCTGCAGCCACCAGCCTACATACACCACAACCACAGCAACACCAGATCCAAGCCACATCAGCAACCTCCACCATAGCTTGTAGCAATGCAGGATGCTTAGCACACTGAGCAAGGTGCCAGGGATCAAACCTGCATCCTCATGGATACCAGTTTCAGGTCCTTAATCCTCTGACCCACAACGGGAACTCTGCAGAACTGTTTTCAAAAAGGATTATAAGGGAATATTATGAACACCTTATCCCAACAAATTGGACAACCTGGATAAAATGGAAAAATGCCTAAAAACAAAACATCAAAAGTTACTCAAGAATAAACAAAAAAAAATCTATAGCAAGTAAACACACTGAATCAATACTCAAACACCTCACAACAAACTCAGGCACAGGATTCCCCTCGTGGTATAGCAGGTTAAGGATCCGGCATTGTCACTGCAGCAGCTTGGGTCCCTGCTGTGGTATGGATTCAATCCCTGGCCTAGGAACTTCCACATGCTGCCAGTCTGGAAGGAAAAAAAACAAGTCAAGCACAAGACAAGGAGGCTTACTGGCTTACTGGCTCATTCCACCAAACATTTAAAGAAGAATTAACACCAGTCCTTCTCAAACACTTGCAAAAAATAGAAAAGGAAAGAACATATCTTAACTCATTTTACAAAGCCAGCATTGCCCTGACACAAAAGATAAAGATAAAACCAGAAAACTACACACTATCTTTTCTAAATATAGATGTAAAAACCCTCAACAAAATAAGAGCAAATCAAATTCAGCAGCATATTAAGAAGATTATACAAAAAAAAAAAAAAGGATTATGTGTCATGACCAAATGGGATTTATCCCATGAATGTAAAATTTATTTAATATAAAATTAGTGTAATAATCACATTAATAGAACAAATTTTAAAATGTATGATTGTCTTCACTGATGAAGAAAAGGCTTTTGACAAAATCCAACATTTTGTCATAATCAAAATCCCCAACAAACTAGGAGTAGAAAGGAATTTCTTTCCTTTCCATAAATATAATAAATGATATTTATGAAAAACTCACAGCTAACATCTGGAGAATGGTAAAATAATAGAAAGTTTTCCCCTTAAAATGAAGAACTAGAAAGGACTGCCTGCTTTCATCACTTCTATTAAATACTATTAAATTTTACAGACTGAGCAAGTAGGCAAGAAAAACAAACAGCATCCAAATTGGAAAAGAAAAAATAAAACTCTACCTTCAGACAGCATGAAATTACATGTAGAATAGCCTAAAGAATACACAAAAACATGGTTACAACTAATAACAAGTTCAGCAAAGTTGCAGTATATAAGATCAACACTTGAAAATCAGTTGCATTTCTAAATTCTACCAATGAAGAACCAGAAAAAGAAAATAAGAAATACTCCATTTACCACAGCACATAAAAGAATAAAATACTAAGGGATAAACTTAACCAAGCTGCAGGTCTAGCACACTTAAAAGTACAAAACAATGTTTAAGGAAATTAACAAAGACCTAAATAAATGTAAAGGCAACCGATGTTCATGGGCCAGAATCCTTAAGAGTGTTAAGATCACATAATCTCAAAGTGATCTATCAACAGAAATGACTTCCCATTAAAATCTCAATGACCTTTCTTTTGCATACATGGAGAAGCTGTTCCTAAAAATCATATGGAATTATTAAGGAACATAGATAGCCTAAAGATAATCTTTAGGGGAAAAAATCCCAAAGTTCAAGTACTCAATTTTTAAACAAGGGTGCCAAGACCATTTAATGGGTTAAAAATAGTGTTTTGTAAAAGGCAAAAGATTTATACTATCTGAAGAGAAAACTGAATATCATAAAAACACTCCCTATAAATAAAAGCCCAGGACCAGATGGCTTCACAGGCAAATTCTACCAGACATACAAAGAAGATCTGGTGCCCATCCTCCTTAAACTTTTTCAAAAGGTTGAGGAAGAAGGAACACTCCCAAAGACATTCTATAATGCCACCATCACCCTAATTCCAAAACCAGGCAAAGATACCACCAAAAAAGAAAACTGTCGGCCAATATCTGTGATGAATATAGACACAAAAATTCTCAACAAAATTTTAGCCAACCGAATCCAATGACATATTAAAAAGATCGTACACCATGACCAGGTGGGGTTCATCCCAGGTTCATAAGGATGGTTCAACACAAGCAAATCAATCAATGTCATACACCACATTAACAAAAGAAAAGTCAAAAACCATATGATCTCAATAGATGCAGAGAAAGCATTTGACAAAGTCCAACACCCATTCATGATCAAAACAATTGCCAAAGTGGGTATAGAGAGAACACTCCTGAACATAATCAAAGCCATTTATGACAAACCACAGCAAATATAATAAAATACTCAATGGAGAAAAACTGAAAGCCTTCTCACTCAAATCTGGAACAAGACAGGGAGGGAATGCCCACTCTCACCACTGCTCTTCAACATAGTTTTAAAAGTCCTAGCCACAGCAATTAGACAAACAAAAGAAATAAAAGGCAACCAAATAGGAAGAGAAGAGATAAAACTGTCACTGTATGCATACAACATGATACTACACATAGAAAATCCTAAGGACTCAATCCCAAAACTACTGGAACTGATTAATAAATTCAGCAAAGTAGCAGGATATAAGACTAACATTCAGAAATCAGTCGCATTTCTGTATACCAACAATGAAATATTAGAAAAGAATACAAAAACACGATACCTTTTAAAATTGCACCTCACAAAATCAAATACCTCGGAATACACCTCACCAAGGAGGTAAAGGACTTATATGCCGAGAACTATAAAACATTAATCAAGGAAATCAAAGACGATGTAAAGAAATGGAAAGATATTCCATGTTCATGGATTGGAAAAATCAGTATTGTAAAAATGGCCATACTATCCAAAGCAATCTACAGAGTCAATGCAATCCCTATCAAATTACCCATGACATTTTTCACAGAACTAGAACAAACAATCCAAAAATATATATGGAACCACAAAATACCCAGAATTGCCAAAGCAATCCTGAAAAACAAAAACCAAGCAGGGGGCATCACTCTCCCAGACTTCAAGAAATATTACAAAGCCACAGTCATCAAAACAGTGTGGTACTGGTATCAAAACAGACAGACCGACCAATGGAACAGAATAGAGAACCCAGAAATAAACCCTGACACCTATGGTCAATTAATCTTTGACAAAGGAGGCAAGAGCATAAAATGGGAAAAAGAAAGCCTATTCAGCAAGCATTGCTGGGAAACCGGGACAGCTGCATGCAAAGCAATGAAATTAGAACACACCCTCACACCATGCACAAAAATAAACTCAAAACGGCTGAAAGACGTAAATATAAGACAAGACACCATCAAACTCCTGGAAGAGAACCTAGGCAAAACACTCTCTGACATCAACCTCATGAATATTTTCTCAGGTCAGTCTCCCAAGGCAACAGAAATAAGAGCAAAAATAAACCAGTGGGACCTAATCAAACTGACAAGCTTTTGCACAGCAAAGGAAACCCAAAAGAAAACTAAAAGACAACTTACAGAATGGGAGAAAAGAGTTTCAAACGATGCAACGGACAAGGGCTTGATCTCTAGAATATACAAGCAACTTATACAACGCAACAGCAAAAAAGCCAACCACCCAATGGAAAAATGGGCAAAAGACCTGAATAGACTGTTCTCCAAGGAAGATATACAGATGGCCAACAAGCACTTGAAAAAATGCTCAACATCGCTGATTATAAGAGAAATACAAATCAAAACTACCATGAGATACCACCTCACACCAGTAAGAATGGCCATCATTAAGAAGTCCACAAATAACAAGTGCTGGAGGGGGTGTGGAGAAAAGGGAACCCTCCTGCACTGCTGGTGGGAATGTAAGCTGGTACAGCCACTATGGAGAACAGTTTGGAGATACCTTAGAAATCTATCCATAGAACTACCATATGACCCCACAATCCCACTCTTGGGCATATATCCGGACAAAACTCTACTTAAAAGAGACACATGAACCCGCATGTTCACTGCAGCAGTATTCACAATAGCCAAGACATGGAAACAACCCAAATGTCCATCGACAGATGACTGGATTAGGAAGATGTGGTATATATACACAATGGAATACTACTCAGCCATAAAAAAGAACGACATAATACCATTTATAGCAACATGGGTGGAACTAGAGACTCTCATATTGAGTGAAATAAGTCAGAAAGAGAAAGACAAATACCATATGATATCACTTATAACTGGAATCTAATATACAGCACAAATGAACATTTCCACAGAAAAGAAAATCATGGACTTGGAGAATAGACTTGCGGCTTCCCAGAGGGAGGGGGAGGGTGTGCGAGGGATTGGGAGCTTGGGGTTATTGGATGCAATCTATTGCTCTTGGAATGGATTTACAATGAGATCCTGCTGTGTAGCATTGAGAACTGTGTCTAGATACACTGCAACAGAACAATGGGAAGAAAAAGAATGAACACATGTATGTATAACTTGGTCCTCATGCTGTACATGGGAAAAAATAAAAAAATAAATAAAAATAAAATAAATAAATAAATAAATAAAAATAGTATTTTGAACAAATGATGGTGTTCAACAAGTCGACAAGTCAATATTCACATATTAGAATGAATTTAGACCCCTACCTTATAAACAAAAATTAACTCAAAATGAATGAAAGGTCTTAATTTAAGAACTTAAAAAACATAAAACTTTAGAAGAAAACATAGAGGTAAATCTTTATGCTCTCAGATTAGGCAAAAGTTTCCTAGATATGACACCAAAAACACAGGGAAAAAAAGAGGAGAAAAACAGATCCCAGTTAGCATATAATGATTTTTCAAATTTCTCAAACAAATATAAATATTTTCTACCTGTTCCTTTCTCTTTTGTTAAAATGAAAATCAAACATCTTACTTTGTAATGAGCATAAGAAATTTATCTGGAAGAACAGCTTATAAGTTCTTGCTACAGGATCCTAATATACAATATGTTTATACATATGTGGTGATAGCAGAGCACTGGAAAAACCCAGTGGCTACTCAAGCAGTGGAAAAGCAGAAGGAGCATTGAGAGAGAAGGGGCACTGATCATCCTGGGAGAGAGAATCAGTATATGGGCTTCAGCAATAAATGAGCAGGGCTTTCCAGAGATCCCAGATAATTTTTTTTTTAACTTTGTTAAATGTTTTGGATAGAAGTGTGCTGTATAGCACAGGGAACTCTACCCAATATTCTGTGATAATCTATACGGGAAAAGAATCTGAAAAACAATGGATGCATCTATATGAATAACTGAATCACTCTGTCGTACAGCAGATATTATCACAACATCATAAATCAACTATGCTTCAATAAAACTTAAAAAAACATCTTTCCTTTCCCTCTAAAGTATTTACTTTGCTTGTAAGTACTTTATTACATGTAGGGTTGGTGCTGCTCTGAATGCGATAAAATACTGTAACTGTTATGAGAGGCAAGGGACTCACTCCACCAAATTTACACTCTTATAAGATTATACCCGGGTTTAAATCATTTACACATGCTTGAGAATATGTGTGAGTAGTTATAAATAAAGCTCAATGTGAACGCTGAAACAAATATGAAATTCATTAGAAACTGCCAGAAATATCAGGTTTAAAAAAATGGCTTCAATTCTTACCTTTTTTTCTTTTCCTAATACACACACACTTACATACATTAAGTAATATTTGAATGACAAACTCCTTACATGATTTTGATTCTGGTGATGGTGGAGAAATGTTAGACACAGCAAGGTCACTTTTTGACTTTTTAGGTTTCTTTGCATTTAATTGCCAGGGTTTATCATAGTTTCTGAAATCCCTTCTTGTTGCTTTATGTTCTGTTAAAACAAGCAAACAAACAAAATATATAAACAATAAATGATTTCATGATTGATCAAAAACTAAACCCTTGGAGTAATTAGATATACTTGCAAACACTATGTCACTCATATTAAAATAATGCAAATGTCTCAAAGTATTGCTTGCTTTATTTCCCCTGTAAATTTGAGTTTTGAATTTGATATGAATTAGTTTATATAGTGATATGATTAAGATCATGTTAAACTGTGAAATTATTTGAAAGTCTTTTTGAGGCACAGACTACTTAAAATAACATTCTTTAAACCGGTGTCATGGAATAAAGCATTGTATTATGTGGTAAATAAAAACTAAAGGTTTAAGTAAATTTTGCTTATCTGATGTTATCTTATCTGTTATTCATTATGACACATAAAACCACTGATAGTCACCTCTATTTCTTCCATAGTATCACTCATTTTTTTCCACTGTTCTATTTAAGAAAGAGTAGTTCAATCAATTTTACCAAAAGCTATAGGTCCCCTTTAAAGATGGTCCTTGTCATAACAACTCCCCGATGAAATGATCTTTCCAGGAGCTCATCGTTCATGCCTACTTTGCATTATATATTTTTAGACAGATTGATCTCCATGGAATTTTTTCTTCTCTAATCTCAGGGCATTACATTTCCTCTTCCCCATAATCACCCATCTAACTATTCCTTCTCTGTCTTATTCACTGCCTCATCTTCCTCTTTCATCTATGTGACATTCCTTAGTTTCCTTCTGTCTTCTTGTTTAAACATTTTCAAATCATCCTAGCTCTATGGATGACTCATAAATCTTTCTCTGGATACCCACTTATAAATATCAAATAGACCTCATGAAATATTACAGGGATTCCTCAAATCTTCATGTTAAGTTCGTACTTAATGAGCTGTTATTCAATTTTTCTATTTCCAATATACCATTAATACCAAAAGAGGCACAAATATTCTAAAACACTAGGAACAGAAACACTGGTCTACATTCTGCCAGAACCCAGGAATCTCCATAGACAGAATTTCCATAGGTAGGATTAAGACAAAAGACAGGCATATCAGAAAGAGACTGAAAATTTTCTAGACATCCACAATGCCTTCCCCTACCTCAGATTTGTCTCCTTATGTTTCTGACAATCAGAATTTGTCTTTTCTACATCCAACCTAGGACTATAATTTATTCTACTGCAACACAGGTAAAGGGATAAAGAATCATGGTCGTAAAACACAGCATGTTATGATACAAAGAAAAACTAAAATCAGCCAGAGAAGAATGATACACTGGATTTTGTGGCTTCTTTTTTTAATTCTCCACTACTGGCAAGAAAAAAAAAACAACAACATTATTTCAAATAATCTAGCAATGATATTGCTCTTATCTAGATGGCTGAAAAGAGATAAGAAACAGAATGATATTCATCAGTTAGCAGAGACCTACAGAATTTGACTCATACTGGAAATTTAGTGGCAGCCATGACTTCACCTGTCTCTCTAATAAAAGTTTTGAAAACTAACTAAATGGTTTCAAGCTATAAGGTAAGGGAATAAAAACTAAGAGTTTATTTACACTACTGACAAACCTAAAACTAGACAGAACGCTCCTCATTTAAATTCGAATAAACAGAAAATAAATATCATTTTAAAGAAAAGAATTCAACATAAAAAAAACCAAGAATACAGCATTCAAGAGATGAAGGAAATTAATAGTTTGGGGAATGACTTACTATGAAAAAAACCTTTAAATTTTAGAATCTGGCTATTTTGTCTTCTCAATAAAAAAGCAGACTCGGAGTTCCCGTCGTGGCGCAGTGGTTAACGAATCCGACTAGGAACCATGAGGTTGCGGGTTCGGTCCCTGCCCTTGCTCAGTGGGTTAACGATCCGGCGTTGCCGTGAGCTGTGGTGTAGGTTGCAGACGCGGCTTGGATCTCGTGTTGCTGTGGCTCTGGCGTAGGCCGGTGGCTACAGCTCCGATTCAACCCCTAGCCTGGGAACCTCCATATGCCGCGGGAGCGGCCCAAGAAATAGCAACAACAAAAAAAAAAAAAAAAAAAAAAAGCAGACTCTACGAAACAAAAGAAATGAGAAAAGAGATAGGCTAACCCACCTATAATAACATAACTGCTAAGAGAAATTACAGAAAATAAGGAAATACAGGAAGCTAAAATGCAGTATGTACAATGACTTGAATGAAACTTTGGTGACCTCTTAATCCTTTAACACTCCATACACTGAGCCTCCTACTTCACTATCTTCAACCCTCAGGAGCTTCACTTCCCTGAACTTCAGACAACCCCAAACTTAGACCACTCACAGGACCTTATCATCTGGAATCACTCCACTTCAAAAGTCTTAATCCCAAATATCACAGTTTCCCTGTCCTTCTCAATCTTTCTTATTTTCCCTGCACCTCCCCTTACACTGGCCTCTTAAAGATCTTTCTTTAGCTGTCTGATTTGCTTCTTATTTCTAAACTGTTTCCTTGCTCCCTGTGGCTCTCACACAGCACCATGTGCTTTGATCACCTGCACAACTTACCCACAAATATCCTCCACTCCTTTTGCAAAACTGTTCTGCACCTTCCATCCTCCCTGTGGTACAACCACAGTTCTCATCAGTCTCCCAAAGTGCTTCTCAGCACCTCTCCCGGTACTCCTGGGCACTGTGGGGGGAAATCACAATCTTGCCCATGGTTTTCAGGATTAATTCATGACCTGAACTTCAGATAAGCCCCTGAACTGCTTCAGTCTTTATTTTCCTTTGCCAACTCTTTTTTTCTTCCCCTTGGTTACTTTTCACAATTAGTATCACTCACTTCAATCTCCATTATTCAATCCCCAAACCTCTTCTTCTCTGCAAACAACCTCACTTCTTAATAAACAGGCAAGATTTAAGGCAAAAGGTATTTCACACTCCCCTTCTCCCAGCCCATCATCTACTCTAAATCTGACCACAACCTCTTCCATTCTTCATCTCTCATGGTTTTAATGCATAAGAACCTCAACACCACAACTTCGACTCCTGCCTTAACCCATCCCCAGAGTTTCAGGCTCACATCCAATAGCCTGCTGGAATGATTTACTTAGATGCCCCAAAGGAAATTCAAATTCATCCAAAGGAACTGGTGTTTGTAAATTGAGTCCTTTGTTCCCATCTTGCTCCATTAAGCAAATACTTAGGCCATTGCCCAAATCAGTAAACTGGGAATTATAATGTCTCTCTCCAAGCAATGAACCATTCAGTACCAGTCAGAATTCTAAAATGATCCCCCTGACCTCTGTCCCTTGATGTTATGCCCTAGATAATCCCCTCCCCTTGAGTGTAGACAGGACCTTTGACTTGCTTCAAACCAAAAGAATATGGCAAAGGTGATAGGGTGTGAATGCCAGGATTATGTTATATTACACGAGATTCCATCTTAGTAAACCTGAATATGAGAAATTCTTTTACTTGTCAAAGAAGTGAGCTGCCATATGCAGGAGTGACGTGGCAAAGAACTATGGAGTGTACCTATTTGCTGGCCCTGGCTGTGATCCAGAAAGAAAACAGGGACCTCAGTCATACGGTTGCAAGGAAATTGATTCTGACAAAAATCTGAATGAGTCTGGAAGCAGATTCTTTCTTAGTCTAGCCTCCAGATGAGAATGCAACCCAGCTAACACTCTGATTTGCAGCTTTGTGAGATTAAACAGAAGAGCTAGTTAAATCTTGCAGACTTCTGACCTGTGGAAACTGTGAGATTTTAAATATGTGCTGATTAAAGCCACGGTCTCTCCAGATACAATAATTTATAAATGTGGGCTCATATAAACTTCAATGGGCTCACAGAGGTTTATCTGGTCCACCTGTACAAGAAGGGTAGCTTTTTTGCACCTACAAACCAGAGTCTATGCCTAATACCCACCCTATTAAGAATATAACCCTCAGAAAATGAGGCCAATACAAACAAGCATTCCCTTTTGTGTGTGCCCAAAGCTCATACACCAGCATCCTGTACACTGCAGAGAACCTGTGTACAGATAACTAACACCAGAGTTGTCTACATTCTTCCCAGGATCCCTATCCCTACCCACTTTTGGCACCAATGTGAAAATACTGCCACAGAAGACCAAAATCCTTTCATAGATCCCATAAGAGCATGAAGAGAAAGAAGGCATCATCCCTGGGAAGCATCTGGAATCCTGTCAGTCAGATCACCAAGCGAGTTGGGCAAGGAATTCTCTATTTGAGCAGTAGGCCTGGAGGGATTTGGGTTTCGAAGTAAACACCAAACTAACAGACCAGTATAACTATAAAAGGCTATCCAGGAGCACATTTCATAAATATAGACTTATATCAAGTGTACTCAATATCTCACCCGTGCTTATTGATGAGGTAAGGCTACTGCGGACTTGGTAAGGCTGGTTCCCCAATATTTGGAGTAAATAAAGCTTCGTCAGGTTGAACTTACTACATAAGATAAAATTAGATAGTTCCCGTTGTGGCTCAGTGGGTTAAGAACCCGAGATGGTGTCCACGAGGATGCGAGTTCGATCCCTGGCCTCCGTCAGTGGGTTAGGATCCAGCATTGCCGTGAGGTGTGGTGTAAGTCGCAGACGCTGCTCAGATCCCGCATTGCTGTGCTGTGGTGTAGGCCGGCAGCTGCAGCTCCAATTCGACCCCTAGCCTGGGAACCTCCATATGCCGAAGAGTGCAGCCCTAAAATGACCAAAAATAACATAATAATAAAAAATTTGGAGTTTCCGTCGTGGCGCAGTGGTTAACGATTCCGACTAGGAACCATGAGGTTGCGGGTTCAGTCCCTGCCCTCGCTCAGTGGGTTGACGATCCTTGTTGCCGTGAGCTGTGGTGCAGGTTGCAGACGCGGCTCGGATCCCGCGTTGCTGTGGCTCTGGTGTAGGCTGGTGGCTACGGCTCCAATTAGACCCCTAGCCTGGGAACCTCCATATGCCGCGGGAGCGGCCCAAGAAATAGCAAAAAAAAAAAAAAAAAAATAGAGCTGAGGGCAATAGAGAATCACCACCTCTTCGGGCTTTAAAAAAAGGTAACTATAGAAATCTACTGTTTACCTTTCTACACAGAAGAGCTATAAGCTCTATAAGTAATTCAAATTCTTCATAAAAAGGTAAGAAATGAGTTAAGTTCAAAATAATTAGTGTGAGTTCACATGAAAGCTTTTCGTGCAAATATGAATCTTATTTCTATTCAAATTGAATACACAGATTCTCATGTTTTAAAGCATACGTAAATATTCAAATTCAAGAATGTTTTTGACAGATTTTAGCATATGTGTGAAGACCCTGATGAATACATGAAATCCAAGGTAACCATCTAGATTTACTTATAAAGAGAAAGACTTCTGCGAATTTTATATAACTGTATCAACATTCACTGTAAAATATATTTGTTCATTTACCTAATGTTTCACTTTCTGCCCAGAGAGCTGCAGATCCAGATAAAGTTCTCTGAAGCTGTCCACGGCTTCCTTGTTTAGACTGAAGATGGTCAATGAGAAATGGGATCGGCTGGTCAGGTGTCTCAGTTATTAACTTGGTCATTAATTCCTGAAGGCAGAGTAGTAGATGTATTATTTACATCTAATAATAACAGCAAATACACAACATATGTCTTACTTACTCTTGCCAGGAACTGCTCCAACTGCTTTATACAAAGCAACTAATTTAATCCTCATAACAATCTTTTCAGGCAGATATAAGTTATTGTCCTCATTTTGAGGAAGCTAAAGTGCAAAGAAGTAAACTGTGTTACACAGCTAATACATGGCAAAGCCAAGACATATTTATTTTCATTATGATATCTGTCCAAAAACATATTAGAAATTTAATCTAAATTCTTTTGAAAATTTATAGTCTAAGACTATTCAATTCCAGATTGCTATTTTGAGAGGTACCACTATACACTAAATTTTCAATAAACCTCACCATATGCCTTATATACCATCATTTTTCTTGCTTTATTGTATATAAATATCCACAAATGAAGAAAATGTTGGAATGAAAGAAACAAGTAACAAGTCACAGCTTGACAGAAACCAAAAAAATCTTAAACTGTTCTCCAACAGAAATTCCTTTTTCCAAAAGTCCTAATAGGTATTTGTTCTTTTTTGTTCCTTTCTTTCTTTTTTAATGAGTTAAGAAATGGAGAGTTCCATTTTGGGACAGATCTAACAATGCCTTAAACTGGGGAAAAACCTGCCTAAGGGCAATATCTACACATTGTTCTTGCCAGTCAGGAACAGTGCGAGCAAGCTACAATTTGTGGTCAGTTAAAATCCCCAAACTGTTTGTTCTCTTTTGAACAGCTGCCAAGTCACACGAATATCATTTTATGCTGTGTAACTGGGCTTGTGAACTTACATGCACCACTCTACATTCATATTAATCACACTTCATCTTGCTGCATTTAGCTCAGAATTCCAGTCCGGAATCTAATATCCAGCACAAATGAACATCTCAGAAAAGAAAATCATGGACTTGGAGAAGAGACTTGTGGCTGCCTGATGGGAGGGGAGAGAGTGGGAGGGATCGGGAGCTTGGGCTTATCAGACACAACTTAGAATAGATTTACAAGGAGATCCTGCTGAATAGCATTGAGAACTTTGTCTAGATACTCATGTTGCAACAGAAGAAAGGGTGGGGGAAAAAATGTAATTGTAATGTATACATGTAAGGATAACCTGACCCCCTTGCTGTACAGTGGGGAAAAAAAAAAAAAGAATTCCAGTCTGTCAATTGTCATTGTAAGTTCAGGTTCTGTGAGAGGCAGTGATTCTAATGATATACTGGATTTGGGGTACTAGGAATGTTAATTGAAGAGATGCTGGAAATTCCCCATCCCACTTTTTTTTTGGTGGCCTACTTCCTCTGTCTTGAATGCTCTTTTTTGGGATGGTCCAGATGGCTGGCTTATCATCCAGTCTTTAATGATACCTTCTTAAAAAGGCTTACCCTAACCAATCTCCCTAAGTTTTTATCATTTCATTATTTTATTTTCTTCACTTCATTTAGCACTCTCCAGAATGATCTTATTTAATATTTGCTCATCAGTTTGTACCTATCTCTCCTTCTCTCCTACTACAGGAGAACAAAGGCTGGCCTGGTTTGATCTCTACTCTCTCCATAGAGCCTAGATTCTACCTGGTTCATGGCTGGTATTGAAGAGAAGAATGTATCTTTGGTTTACTCACCACAGGTAAACATTAGAAATTAAAATCCCTTCTTGTCCTAATAAACAACAAGTAAAGCACCATAGATTTCTTAGCCCAGCAAAATATACCCTTCTGAATTCCAAGAAGAGAAACTGCTGCGATGTTTCAGAAATATTTGTTGACATTTACAATAATCTGTGAACACATGCATTTATCTGAGTAGAGGCTAAATGGATTTTGTAGGTAACAATATTTCAGGTTTGCTCTCAGAAACACAGATAAAATAATTCAAGGCATCTCAAAAATGTGTATACTGAACATAAAGCTGGAACTAAAAAGAAGAAAGGACTTCTACCATAAACACACTGAAGCAAAATATCTATTAGACAAATGTAAAACATTTTATGTTCTAAAAAAAACGGTATGCAAACAACTAGTTGGAGCACAGGTCTTCTTTACTTCTGTTAAAGTCTCAATTGTTATAGTTATGGCTTAAGAGATCATTCCCCTACATGGTAAAGCAATGCAGGATTCAATTAAAAACCAATTACAAATCAGTAGAACATCATTTAAAAACATTTTGGATTTTGCTTCTGTAGAAATATCCTATTTCAATTAACTGTACATTACATAAGCTATGAGAAAGTAGAAAAATAAACAGGAGGACTAACTAGATCCCTCTTGTCACAGAAGGCCTGGGGACTCCAAAAAAGTAAAATTAGGTCAGATAATAGGGCTTGAAAGTCACAGCAGTCTTTATCCTGAAACTTTTGAAGATCTCATGTACTTTTTTTTTTAATTTCAAGTTAGATGGAAAGTTGCTGAGTTTTTTTTTTCTTTTAAAATAAAGTGTCCTTATATTGTCTTTGAAAGATGGACCATACGATTACAATAGACCAAGTAATCACTGAGGCTTTTTAACATATCATCAAACTAGTAACCAGTTGTAGATAGATTTACATTCCATGAATGAATATATGAGCTTAAATACATAGGGCAAATATAATCATAAGCAAAGCGAAAATAGCCAGTTTGCAACAGTATCTTGGTTGAGCAAGACTCCAGCGCTAGATTATTTATAAGAGGAATTATCCTGCCTCTCACTCATGTATACTCACTGGCATTCGGACTTTAATGACTGAGAATTTGAACTTGACAGAAACCCCTTTCCCAGACAGAAACATTAAATCCTTACATTTGCGAAGATGTTATCAGCAATTTAAAAACGCTTGTTTACCCGAAGAGGACTGAGACCCATTGAGCTAAAACTGAGGTGCTGATAGACGACAGCAGTAATATCAGAGGGGAGAGAGAAACCCGACCGCAGAAAGTTTCACAGGGGCCGTTCACCCTAAGGAAAGAAGTATTCTAGAACAGCAGGCCAGGTCAGGGTCCGAGGCCCCACACCATTAAAAAAAAAAAGAAGAAGAAAAAGAGGCTCTCATTTACTATTCTTACTATGATTGTTAGCGCTAACCCACAGAGCGACGCTGCGCCGGCTTCCGCTATGGGACCACCTGTCGGCGCGCTGAGCTTCGGCGAGGAGACGTTCCAGTTGGGACGCCGGGCGGCGCCACAACAACGCGCTAGGTCCGGAACGCTGGATCTGGACGACGGCTCCCCCGCGCAGGCGCAGGCTCGGCGCAGGCTCGGCGCAGGCTCGGCGCAGGCTCGGCGCAGGCTCGGCGCAGGCTCGGCGCAGGCTCGGCGCAGGCTCGGCGCAGGCTCGGCGCAGGCTCGGCGCAGGCTCGGCGCAGGCTCGGCGCAGGCTCGGCGCAGGCTCGGCGCAGGCTCGGCGCAGGCTCGGCGCAGGCTCGGCGCAGGCTCGGCGCGGACTCCGGCGCAGTGGCGCGGCCCGGGGCCCCGCTGCCGGCGCCTGGGCGTCGGCGGTACTCCGCCCATTGGGCCCAAGCCCTAGTGGTGCCCGGTCACCTGGGGAGCATGCTCCCTAACAAGGGTCCCTGGCCTACCCTGGGATACAGGCTCCCTCGCAGCTGTCCCGAAAGAGATACAGCGACGTGGCTCTTTGGTCCCCGCCTCCAGCCTGTTCTGGGAAGCCGTGATCCCCATAACCCTGGATACCACCCCGCAGAGCTCCGGAAGCTGGCAAGAGTATACCAGAGTATCTACGTATCTACCGAGTCGTGTCTGTTGCCAGAAATCCCACCCCTCCTGCTTGCTCCCCTTACCAGAGACGTAAGCCTCAGGCCCAATGAAGACGCTGGTGCCACGCTATAGAGATGCACCCCAGCTCAGAACCAGGACCCAGTTCCCACCTGACAGCTGGATCACGAGAGCCCTCCCCAGAGGTTGCCCTGAACTTCATCACTTTAACGTTCAATACTTCATCCTGTAAATGCGAATAATAATAGTACCTACATGATAGGGTTGTCAGGAGGATCAAATAAAATGATGATCACAAAGCATCCATAAAGTGCTGGGGATACAGATAGCCTATTGTGATGGGCTCCCTAACATTTCCTTCTAAGGCTGGGAACTGTTTCCCAGAATCTTCTCTATATGATCTAGTTTCCCAAGGTGGAGAATCTGTGGGAAGACTTGGAAAGTAAGAAAAGCTAAAGAAATTACTCTCTGGAGTGGACTGCAGGCAGAGGTGAGGGCAGATCAGAGATTCACACCAGCTTCTCAGCAAATCTGTGGAAACCTCCACTGCAGACGGGGATAGCTCTGGGAGCTGTTCAAAAGTACTGGATGATGGCAGCAGCTTCCAGGCAAGGGATTGAGAACCACCTGCTTTTGATATCCAGGTGGAGCTTTTCAGAGTAGGCTCCTCCCATCTTTGGTGACAGCTAACCTGACCTTCAGCAGCATCTCCCTGTCCTCTGTACCCCAACTTTCTAACTCTCCATCATGCAAACTCCTTTGTATTAAGCTCTATATAACCCAGATACGGAGTGACTTCTGTTTTCCTGACCAAACCCCCCCTTAATGATCTACCCAAAAGTGGTGTTAGCTAATATTTTCAAGTTTACTATTACTTTAATGTACTTATATATATATATATTATTCTTACATATTTATACTATTATTATTAATAATATTATGTATATTATTACTACTACTATTATTAACATTTTTGTCATATTTTTATAGCATATGTTTCTGGTAGAATATGCACATTGCATCTTTTTATTAGCTTTACTTTTTCTGATTATAAAACTAGTATCTGTTCTCTTAATACAGTTTATTATTCTGCAGTCTTTAACTGCATGAATATACTAAACATTGAGATAGCCCCTGCATTGATATCTGTTTCCTTTTTTGCTAATTGTAATTTTATTACTGGTATCAATTCAAATATGTTTATTTTAAAAATATATAGGAAGAAAACATTCTTTTTAAAATTTTTGAAAAATATCTAGAGAACATAAGTAATTAGTGAATATCAATTTGTATTATACATCATGTAAAGGCTCCTGGAAGTTGTGACTCTTATAACCTTGGTACTGTATAGAACACTGCCATAGGTAATGAGCTGAAAAATGAATGCTAACTAAATAGGAATGATGACTGTCTCAAAATACATTTTAATTTTATTTATTTATTTACTTATTTATTTTGATTTTTAGGGCCACACCTGTGGCATTTGGAGGTTCCCAGGCTAGGGGTCAGATCGGAGCTACAGCTCCTGACCTGTGCCACAGCCACAACAATGCCAGATCCAAGCTGTGTCTGCGACCTACACCACAAGGCTAACAGCAACACTGGATCCCCAATCCACTAAGCAAGGCCAGGGATTGAACCCACATCCTCATGGATACTAGTCAGATTCGTTTGTGCTGCGCCACAATGGGAACTCCCACATTCTAATTTTAATGTCCACTATATAAAACAAAAACCATGAGTGAGCTGGTAGCTTGTCACAGTCATTACATAATAAACGAATCCTTAAGGGAATGAGTGCTTATGTAAGAGTAACAAATTATTTTATTAATAGATTCATTGTGTCTGATGAAAGCTATAGAATCCCTTGGTTAAAAAACAAACCCAGGAGTTCCCATCATGGCTCAGCGGTTAACCAATCCAATTAGGAACCATGAGGTTGAGGGTTTGATCCCTGGCTTTGCTCAGGAGGTTAAGGATCCTGCGCTGCTGTGGCTGTGGCGTAGGAGGGCAGCTACAGCTCCGATTGGACCCCTAGCCTGGGAATCTCCATGAGCCGTAGATGCAGCCTTAGAAAAGCCAAAAGACAAAAAAAAAAAAAAAAAGCACGTGTATACAAACAAACATCAAATTTTCCATAATATTCCTCAGTATTTATCATCCATGGGCTAACCCCCTGAGGTTTTACTGGCTCCAGGTTAAGAATCCTTGCTCTGGGTTCCACAGCATAGAGATAGAGTGGCATTCTGCCCCAAAATTGCTTAACTTACTTGGGAGTAAGTTAATTCTTACTTCATTTCCCGAAAGATAAATACCAGCCTCAGTATAAAGTTATCAGGAAATAAAACCATTTACAAAATCTCAGGACTTTATCCTTATATAGTCTTTTTGTTAAATCAGTAAACATACAGGATGTTACACTGTAGCAATAATGGAGGTGGTATCAACCAAATACAATTTTTATTCAATACCCATAATTATCTGAAATATTAATTGGCACGTGGCACATTACCATCTGTAGAATATTTAGTTCAAACTGGCATTAAGATGTGATGACTGAATTAATTCATTCCAAATCTGCATATGTTTCAATTTTCTGTTTTTAATTAGGTCTTATTAAAAATTTGCATGAGATCACAACCTTCCAAACACCCTTTCCTCCACCAACTGTTTTTTATAAGTAGGCAGTTGATGGGCATTGAATTGCGAACAAATAAAAGAGAGACTATCCACTTGAAAATCAGTTGTCTCCAAAATAACTTATCTTCTGAAACAGGCTTATTTTAAATTGATGTCAGCCATTCCCAGTTGATAGAATCCCACTTGGTTTCCACCCCCACTAGAACCTTGCCTTTTCTTTCATTCCATTTTTCTAAATAGAACTGGAATAGAGAAAAAATTCTTTTCTGCTCCATTACACCTCTAAGCTCTGAGTTTTGGCTTTGGCAATAAATGAGTTCCGATGCAGCATCTAGCTTTCCATGCACAAATGGGAAGGAGACAGACATCTGTTTGGTATTTTACTGGCAGTCTCTTCCATTCACAGAACTCGGACTGTCCTCTGGTTGTTCAAACTTCCTCCATCGCCCTGCAACCATGCCCAAGCCATCCCTAAACCCACTACTGTCATTCTCAGTCAGAACTGAGACTTCATTGGAAGGCTGAGCTCAAAGGGAAAGGAAGCAACATGAACAGCAATGATTAAAAGCATCAGTTATTTATGAATTGGATAAGAACAAGGGTCAAGTATTTTACATAGATTTAATCATTCACTGCACAGTAAAGGACTGCATATAAGATGCAGAACCAAACTAGAATACATGCACTTTTACAAAGGTGTTGTTGGACCTGCCTCTCACCAGGCCGCCAATGCAAACAATTCCAAACACAGCCTCACAGGCCTAGGGAATAAGAAATCTGCACCCCTGTTTTGAAAGGCTCTTTGGCCCTTCTTAAATATAATTTAATGTAAAATTAGGTTTATGATACTCATTTGTAATACACAATAAAAAACAACTAATTCACCTTGTATATTACAGAATATAATCCAGGTAGGGAAAGGAAAAAAGTAGAGTAGTTTTGTAGTGAAGATTAAGAATAATGAGTTCCCGTCGTGGCGCAGTGGTTAACAAATCCGACTAGGAACCATGAGGTTGAGGGTTCGGTCCCTGCCCTTGCTCAGTGGGTTAACGATCCGGTGTTGCCGTGAGCTGTGGTGTAGGTCGCAGACACGGCTCGGATCCCAAGTTGCTGTGGCTCTGGCGTAGGCCAGTGGCTACAGCTCCGATTCGACCTAGCCTGGGAACCTCCATATGCCGCAGGAGCAGCCCAAAAAAATAGCAAAGGAAAAAAAAAAAAAAGAATAATGAAAATACCACAATTAAAAAATAATCATTCTAAATTCTAGAGCTGAATTTCATTTTATTTCTTTTTTTTTCCTTTTTTTTTTTTTTTGTCTTTTTAGGGCTGCACCCTCCACATATGAAGGTCCCTAGGCTAGGGATCAAATTGGAGCTGTAGCCACTGGCCTACGCCACAGCCACAGCAACGCAAGATCCGAGCCGTGTTTGTGACCTACACCACTGCTCACGGCAACACCAGATCCTTAACCCACTTAGGTAGGCCAGTGATTAAACCTGCGAACTTATGGATGCTAGTCAGATTTGTTTCCACTGAGCTACGATGGGAATGAATTCTAGAACTGAATTTTAGACACAAATTCCCTCTGCTTTAATGGTATAGGCAAATAATAAATCTAACCAGCAGATGACAAATGATGGACTATTTGGTCTAATACCTATTAATAAAGTAATACTGAAGTGGATTTAGTATCCACTTTGAAACAGTTTTCATATAAAATACAAGCCTGTAGTTAAATTTCCATGCAAACATCAAAGTCTCCAATGAGAAATATTTGCATACCATATGAAAATACTCTTAGCTAAGGAATTTATATTGCTCAATATAACAGTCTATCAAAGCAACTATTTTGATGTTAGGTAGGACTTTCCACAGTCTTTTTTTATTTTTTTATCATAGCTGATTTACAATGTTCTGTCAATTTCAGCTGTACAACAAAGTGACCCAGTCATACATATATACATGTATATGTGTGTGTGTGTGTGTGTGTATTCTTTTTTTCACATTATCCTCCATCATTTTCCATCACAAGTGATTGGATATAGTTCCCTGTGCTATACAGCAGAATCTCATTGATTATCCATTCCAAATGCAATAGTCTCTGTCCACTAACCCCAAAATCCCAGTCCATCCCACTCCTTCCTCTTCTTCTCCCCATTGGCAACCACAGTCTATTCTCCATGAGTTTGTTTCTGTTCTGTATATAGGTTCATTTGTGCCATATATTAGATTCCCGATATAAGTGATATCATATGGTATTTGCCTTTCTCTTTCTTACTTCATTTAGTATGAGAGTCAGGACTTTCCACAGTCTTGCTTGAAAATATCTCTGTAGAAATTAACAGGCAATACTTAGCATAAATAGGTACCTCAAGACACAAAGAAATAATTAAATCAATCCGTAATGGAAGTAGTAGATGTATGGAGAAGTCACCATAAGAAGGTAGATGTCTCTCAGTTGAGTAAGAATTACTTTATTTTATAAGGAATGTTAACTAAAACAGGGTGTCCAGCATGACAGAATAATGAGGAAATTTCATAGTGTACACCCAATGCTTCCTTTTGGAAATGATGATCTAAGGAAATGATATATTTTTTCTATGGCAAGGGTAACTTCAAATTGGTTATGGATACACTGGACTCTCCTAGGTGAACACTACTAATTAGTAAGCCTTTACTCTAATTTCATCCTAAAAGATTCATAAATCAGGAGACCATATATGTATGGGCCTCTTTCTAGAACTATATTTTATCTCATTAATCTATTTGTCAGTCTTATACCATCACTGAATATCTTAATATATAATATATATAATATATATATCTTAATATATAACATATTATATATATAATATATTATATATCTTAATATAATATATATAATATATTATATATCTTAATATATAATAATTCTAATATCTTGTGGAGAAATTCATCATATCTTATTTCTATCACCTTTATAGTTAGTCTGCCAAGATTATGTTCAATTTTCTCTTATTATCTTTGGATTTATTCTACTTTTTCCTCTGTTAGTTTGAAAGTTACATACACTTTTAGGATTCTTTTAGTGGCTACCCAGAGATTATAAAATGAATGCTTGGGAGTTCCCTTGTGGCACAGTGGGCTAAGTATCCAGTGTTGTCACTGCAGCATCCCGGGTCACTGCTGTGACATGGGTTTGCTCCCTGGCCTAGGAACTTCTGCATGCCACTAGTGCAACCAAAGGGAAAAAAATTAATGTTTGACTTATCTACAGTATTAATTGGTATTTTCCCCTTATCTCAGATTTTGCAAGAATTTAGAATACTTTGATACCACTTATCACCCCTGGCTTATAATGCTATTGTTGTGTATTATATTTATGATACACAATATAATATATATGAAATACATAATAGTTATTAAACCCCCACAATGTATTTCTAATTTATATTTTATACTGTTAGCATGCATTTATATGTATCCATATATTTACCATTGTTATTGCTCTTATTTCTTCATTCATCTCCAAACATCGGTCTGGGATTATTCTCAGCAGCATAAGGAATACCTGTACTTTAGTGGTGACCCCAGCTGCTGCCATGACAACACCAAATCCTTAACCTGCTGTGCCACAAGGGAACTCCTCATTGTAGTTTTATTTGCATCTCTGTAATGGCTAAGGATGTTGAACTCCTTATGTGTTTATTTGCCATCTACCTTCCTCTGTGAAATGTCTGTATATCTTTTGCCCATTTTATAATAGTGTATTATTCTTTTACTGTGCTGCTGGATTCAGTTTGCTAGTATTTTGTTGAGATTTTTGCATCTGTGCTCATTAGCTATTTTGGCCTCCAGTTTTCTTTTCTTATAGTGTCCTTATCTGGCTTTGATATGGTAATTCTGGCCTTGTAAAATGAGTTGGGGAGTATTCCTTCTTCTTCAGTTTTTTGGAAGAGTTCGAGGAGGATTTGCATTAATTTTTCATTAACTATTTGGCAGAATTCACAAGGGCCTTTTTTCATTTGTAATTTCTTTGAGCTTTTTTTTTTTTCTTGGTTAGTCTAGCTAAAGATTTATCAGTTTTGTTTATATCTTTGAAAAACCAACTCTTAGTTTCATTGATTTTTTCTCTACTGTCTTTCTAGTTTCTTTATTTCTGCTCTAATCTTTACTATTTCCTTCTGCTAACTTTGAGCTCAGTTTGTTCCTCTTTCTAATTCCTTGAGTTGTAAAGTTGTATTAAGACTTTTCTTTTTTCTTAATGTAGCCATTTATTATCCATTAACTTTCAGCCTATATGTGTGCTTAAAACCAAACTGTGTCTCTTGTAGGTGGCATATTGTTGGATCTGGGTGTGTTTTAATCCATTCAGGCACTCTGTCTTTTGATTGAAGCATTTAGTCCATCTAGGTTTTAAAGGAATTATTGATAGGTAAGGACCTACTATCACCATTTTGTTAACTGTTTTCTAACATTTCTTTTCTTTTCTTTTCTTTTTTTAGTCTTTTTAGGCCACACCTGCAGCATATGGAAGTTCCCAGGCTAGGGGTTAAACTGGAGCTGCAGCTGCTGGCCTACATCACAGCCATGGCAACGCCAGATCCGAGCCACATCTGCAACCTACCCCACAGCACATGGCAGCACCAGATCCTTAATCCATTGAGCAAGGCCAGGGGTCGAACCCACATCCTCATGGATACTAGTTGGGTTTGTTTCTGCTGAGCCATAATGGTAACTCCTGTTTTCTGACATTTCTTAAATTCCTTTGTACTTTATTCATCTCTTGCTGTCTTCCTTTGTGATATATATATATATATATATTTTTTTTTTTTCCTTTGGCTTTTTGTCTTTGCAGGGCCACACCCGAGGCATATGGAGGTTCCCAGGCTAGAGGTCTAATCAGAGCTGTAGCTGCCAGCCTACACCACAGCCACAGCAACACAGGATCTGAGCCATGTCTGCTACCTACACCACAGCTCATGGCAACACCAGTTCCTTAACCCACTGACAGAGGCCAGGGATCAAACCCACCACCTCATGCATGGTTCCTAGTTGGATTCGTTTCCACTGTAACACAACGGGAACTCCTGTGATGTATCTTTTTAGTGGTATGCTTTAATTCCTTTCTGTTACCTTTGTGGTTACCTGGAGGTTTTCATGAAACATCTTAGAGAAATAACAGTCTGTTTTAAGCTGATAACAACTTTCAATCACATATAAAAACTCTTCTCCTTTCCCCACATTTTATGCTATTAATATCACACTTTACGTCTTTTTATATGGATATTCATTAACAAATTATTATAGGTATAATTGTTTTAATATTATTGTTTTTAACCTTTAACTAGAAATAATAGTGATTTATACACCATCATTTTATTATTATATTCTGAATTTGACTATGAGTTTTATGCTTTTATATGTTTCCATGTTGTTACTTAGCATCCATTAATTTCAACTTGAGATATTCCCTTTAGCATTTCTTCTTTTTTTTTTTGTCTTTTGTCTTTCTTTGTTGTTGTTGTTGTTGTTGTTGTTGTTGTTGCTATTTCTTGGGCCGCTCCCGCAGCATAAGGAGGTTCCCAGGCTAGGGGTTGAATCGGAGCTGTAGCCACTGGCCTACGCCACAGCCGCAGCCACGCGGGATCCGAACCGCGTCTGCAACCTACACCACAGCTCACGGCAACGCCGGATCCTTAACCCACTGAGCAAGGGCAGGGACCGAACCCTCAACCTCATGGTTCCTAGTCGGATTCGTTAACCACTGCGCCACGACGGGAACTCCAGCATTTCTTCTAAGGCTAGGCTAGTGGTGGTGAACTCCCTTAGATTTATTCTGTGGATATCTTTATATCTCCTTTATTTCTGAAGGACAGTTTTGTCAGGTATAATATTCTTAGCTGGCAGGTTGGTTTGTTTTGTTTTGTTTTTTGTCTTTTTAGGGCCACACCCATGGCATATGGAGGTTTCCTGGCTACAGGTCAAATTGGAGCTACAGCTACTGGCCTATGCCACAACCACAGCACCGTCAGATCCAAGCCACGTCTGAGACCTACACCACAGCTCACAGCGATGCCAGATCTTTAACCTACTGAGTGAGGCCAGGGATCGAACCTGTGTCCTCATGGATACAAGTCAGATTCATTTCCCCTGAGCCACGACAGCAACTTTGGTTGGCAGCTTTTTTTTCTTTCAGCACTTTTCTGACTGCCAGGTTTCTGCAGAAACATGCTACTTTCAAAATTCTCTATTTGTCTTTGACTTTAACCATTTTGATTACACTATATCCCAGGAAGATCTTCTTTGGAATGATCTTGCTTGGGGTCCTTTGAATTTCCTATATCTGGGCGTCTATGTTTCTCCCAAGATTTATAGAATTTTCAGTTACTATTTCTTAAAAATAAGCTCTCTTCCCATTTTACTCTCTCTTCTCTTTGAGATTTCCATCATGTGACTATTTATTCATTTTATGATATTTGATAATTCATGTAGACTTTCTTCTCTCTCTTTTTCATTCTTTTAGTTCATCTAATGGCTAATTTCCAATTATCAGTTTCAAGTTCAGTGATTCTTTCTTCTGTATGATCAAGTCTGTTATGGAAATTCTCTATTCAGTTTTTCAGTTATATCATTGTATTCTTCAGCTCCAGGATGACTGTCTGGTCCTTCTTCTATGGTTTCTTTTCTTTTTTTAAAAAAAAATTCTTGGTTGGTCATATATGGTTTTCCTAATTTTGTTTAGTCATTTAATTGTTGTCTTATGTTTCTTTTTGTTTCTTTCAGATGCTTATTTTGAATTCTTTTTAGAAAAACTGTAGATCTCCATTTCTTTGGGGTTATTTACTGGCTATTAGTTTCCTTTAATTAGGTCATATTTGCCTGATTCTTCATGACCTGTGTAGCCTTGCATTGGTGTCTGTGCATTTGAAAGGGGCAAACACATCTTCCAGTCTTTACTGTGGTTTCAGCAGATAAAGACCTCCTGTTAGTTCCCTGACTGATGGGATTACCTCCAGAATAGCAGTTGTTCTGAATTGGAGCCAGTTACAAGTTGTTGCTGTATCTGCAGTGGGGTCCATGGTTGGCAGGCTTGTAACCAGGGGCTCAGGCAGGTGTGGACTCTGTCTAGTCCCCGAGTGGACAGAACTGCTTCCAGTACCTTGTTCATTAAGGTGGCACTTCAGGTTCCTCAGCTGGGGCTTCAGACAGCAGGTCTATTACCAGGTTGTGGATGACTGTCTCCTGCCAGGTCCCTGGGAGAGCTTCAGGTTTTACAGCCACAGTTGTGGTCTGCAGGGTTGAGGCTCTGAAGGCACAGATGGGTGTGTTTCTAGACAAGACCCAAGAAAGGCTAGACTGTTCCTTGACTGAGGTTGGAGGGACTAGAGTTGAGAAGAAGGCCATTTCAGGATCTCCTGAGGCAAAGCTATTAGTAGCTCCTGCCTGGTTTCTACATCAGCAGAACTGCTCATGACTATGGTTGGGACTATGGAAGGCCACAGGTCCTTCCCAAAATCTAGAGTCTGACTGAGTTTAGTGGATTTATCTCCAGGGACTCTCAGACCATGGTAGAAAGGGGGCTGCAGCTGGTTCATATGCCACATCAGCATCATGTCTGTATGCCTATTACCCAATGCATGAGTGGGCATGACTCTTCCTGGGTCCCTTGGTGTTTGCTGCTGGTAACAGGACCAAGGCCAAACAGGGCTATTCTGTTGCCAAATCCTCAGAGGTACATGGCTGTCGCTGGGTCTGTAGCTGGGACCGTGGTTGGACAGTCAACTGCCTAGATGCCAGGCTGCCTCCTCAGAATGGCTTTCCTTGTTCTTGAACTGCACCAGAGTTTCACAGTCTCCAACCTGGATTCCAAAGATCCCAGAAAGATGCATTTGTCTATGGATGGATGTCAGATTATTGCTGTTGGCAGGGGAAAACAAATGGAGGACATCTTAATCATCCATCTTGCTGACTTAACTGCTATAATTGATCATTAAATCATTTTTCTGACAGCTGCTTTAAAATTTCTGTCTGATAGTTTCAACATCCAATTCTTCTCAATATTGACTTCAGTTAATTAGTCTTTTCTCATTCAGATTGTGGTTTTTCCGGGTTCCTCACGTGTCCTGCAATTTTTAAAATATATATCCTGAACATTCTATTTAATATGTTAGGAGACTCTTGATACTTTTTTACCAGTTGCCTTTGATGATTTGTTTTTAGGACTAACTGGAGGCCTAGAATGATGTCATCTTCCTCCTGAAAGTAGGAAGAAGTGTGAGGTACCTGTGAATAGAAATAACTCACCATCGCTTTCAATCCATTTCCAGAATTCAGATGTCCAGAACTCTAGATGACCCAAAGCTGGAATACAGTCTTTGTGAGAATTAGCTTGCTAAACCTTTATTACTACGGTGAAGTTCCTCTGGGTCTCAACTCAAAGTCCAGGGCATTTTCTGGTGTCCCGACTCCTGGCAATCTCTTATCTTGAACTCTCCCCTCTCCTTTTGAGGCTGTCAAAAACACTCCTCAGCCTTGCAGTGGCTTCCTAGAAAGGACCAAAGTTCTTAGGGCAAAAGCAACACCAAAAGCATGGTTCACCACCCTGAATTTCCATCTTCTCCTTGATCTTGGCCCGGTCATCCTTCATTAACTTCACTAGTTAGTTCCTTGAAGCTATCAGACAGATATTTTCTATATTTATTCTAGCCTTCCTTAGTTGAATTTTTGACCCAAATTATCTAGTCCATCATTTCTAAACTCTTTCAGTATTACTTATAAAATTGTGTTCAATAATATATGTTGTCATTCCCTCCTCGCACATAAAAGTAACATTTCTTATACCTCACTTTTTCATTTAATAACATACACTTTTGATATTTTCATATCAGTACATGGAATGAAAATCAGCTGTATAATATTCCACTGGGTGTAAAAAGTCTACTTAATCAATGTCTTATCAAGAAACACTAAGTTAAGTTCAATGTTTGGCTAATACAAACTTCAATGACATAAGATCCATTTTGTGCATGTGCCAATATATCTGTGGAATAAGTTCCTAGAGAACTTAAAAGTAGAATTAAAATTGAATTGGATAAAAGTATGTGAGAACTCTCTGTACTTTCTGTTAAAATTATCTGAAAACCTAAAAATACTCTAAGAAGTATTTTCTTAATCTATTAATAAAATAGAAGCTAGTATTTTAAAATAATCAACTCTACTAGTTTTTTTAAAACTTTGATTAGAAATAACTTCATTAAAAGAAAGGCAGGTGAGGGAGTTCCCATCGTGGCTCAGTGGTTAACGAATCCGACGAGGAACAATGAGGTTGTGGGTTCAATCCCTGGCCTTGCTCAGTGGGTTACGGATCTGGCATTGCTGTGAGCTGTGGTGTAGGTCACAGACATGGCTCAGATCCAGCATTGCTGTGGCTCTGGTGTAGGCCGGTGGCTACAGCTCCAATTAGACCCCTAGCCTGGGAACCTCCATATGCCGTGGGAGCAGCCTAGAAAAGGCAAAAAGACAACAACAACAAAAGAAAACAAACAAACAAAAAAAACCAGCAGGTGAGATCTTCAAAAGGAGCTCAGGAATTACTACCTATACTAAAATGTTGACCAGTAGGTTTAACAGCAGTTGCTGACACCTGAGCTATTTTTACCAAGAATAGAGTTGGATCCAAAATGGTACCCAAATCTTTCCTCTAGCCTTCCCTTTTCCCACTTTTTTTTTTTTTTGGTCTTTTGTCCTTTTAGGGCCATGCCCACGGCACATGGAGGTTTCCAGGCCAGGGATCAATTCGGAACTGTTGCTGCCGGCCTATGCCACAGCCACAGCAATTCCAGATCCTTAACCCACTGAGAGAGGCCAGGGATCGAACTGGCAACCTCATGGTTCCTAGTCAGATTCATTTCCACTGTGCCATGACAGGAACTGCCCCCTTTTCCCACATTTTAACATGTGCTAGAATGTCTGTTCTGGATAAAAGAATAATGTCTTACTTAAGGAGCATGAAAGAGGAACGTTTATTAAAAACACAGTTTTAAGTGCGGTACTGGTATCAAAACAGACAGACCGACCAATGGAACAGAATAGAGAACCCAGAAATAAACCCTGACACCTATGGTCAATTAATCTTTGACAAAGGAGGCAAGAGCATAAAATGGGAAAAAGAAAGCCTATTCAGCAAGCATTGCTGGGAAACCGGGACAGCTACATGCAAAGCAATGAAATTAGAACACACCCTCACACCATGCACAAAAATAAACTCAAAACGGCTGAAAGACGTAAATATAAGACAAGACACCATCAAACTCCTGGAAGAGAACCTAGGCAAAACACTCTCTGACATCAACCTCATGAATATTTTCTCAGGTCAGTCTCCCAAGGCAACAGAAATAAGAGCAAAAATAAACCAGTGGGACCTAATCAAACTGACAAGCTTTTGCACAGCAAAGGAAACCCAAAAGAAAACTAAAAGACAACTTTAGAATGGGAGAAAAGAGTTTCAAACGATGCAACGGACAAGGGCTTGATCTCTAGAATATACAAGCAACTTATACAACGCAACAGCAAAAAAGCCAACCACCCAATGGAAAAATGGGCAAAAGACCTGAATAGACTGTTCTCCAAGGAAGATATACAGATGGCCAACAAGCACTTGAAAAAATGCTCAACATCGCTGATTATAAGAGAAATACAAATCAAAACTACCATGAGATACCACCTCACACCAGTCAGAATGGCCATCATTAATAAGTCGACAAATAACAAGTGCTGGAGGGGGTGTGGAGAAAAGGGAACCCTCCTGCACTGCTGGTGGGAATGTAAGCTGGTACAGCCACTATGGAGAACAGTTTGGAGATACCTTAGAAATCTATCCATAGAACTACCATATGACCCCACAATCCCACTCTTGGGCATATATCCGGACAAAACTCTACTTAAAAGAGACACATGAACCCGCATGTTCACTGCAGCAGTATTCACAACAGCCAAGACATGGAAACAACCCAAATGTCCATCGACAGATGACTGGATTAGGAAGAGGTGGTATATATACACAATGGAATACTACTCAGCCATAAAAAAGAACGACATAATACCATTTATAGCAACATGGGTGGAACTAGAGACTCTCGTATTGAGTGAAATAAGTCAGAAAGAGAAAAACAAATACCATATGATATCACTTATAACTGGAATCTAATATACAGCACAAATGAACATTTCCACAGAAAAGAAAATCATGGACTTGGAGAATAGACTTGTGGGGGAGAGGGAGGGTGTGGGAGGGATCAGGAGCTTGGGGTTATCGGATACAACTTGGAATGCATTTACAATGAGATCCCACTGAGTAGCATTGAGAACTATGTCTAGATACTTATATTGTAACAGAACGAAGGGTGGGAAAAAAAATGTATACATATAAGTGTATCTTGGCCCCCTTACTGTACAGCAGAAAAATAAATTAATTAATTAAAATAAAATAAAATTAACATTGGAAGAAAAAAACACTTTTAGAAACTAATATTAAAAAATATAACACAGGAGTTCCCGTCGTGGCGCAGTGGTTAACGAATCCGACTAGGAACTATGAGGTTGCGGGTTCGGTCCCTGCCCTTGCTCAGTGGGTTAATGATCCGGCGTTGCCGTGAGCTGTGGTGTAGGTTGCCAACGCGGCTGGGATCCTGCGTTGCTGTGGCTCTGGCGTAGGCCGGCAGCTACAGCTCCGATTCGACCCCTAGCCTGGGAACCTCCATATGCCACACGGGAGTGGCCCTAGAAATAGCAAAAAGACAAAAAATTTAAAAAAAAATTTTTAAATATAACACAGAAAATAGACAATATTATTTTAAGTTATTCATTCATTTACTCAATAAATAGTTACTAATCATCTTTTGTATGCTGGTCTTTGAGGCACTTGGAATATAAAAGTGAACAAAACAGACAAAAATCCCTGTTCCCATGGAGTTTACATTCTAGTGACAGGGAGAAAACAATGAATAAAATAAATATGCAAAATTATATAACACATTGATAGGTGATGAGTATTATGGTGAGAAACCAGGAGAGGGATCATGTGCTATCAAGGGGTTGAGGACAGGCTAACAATTTTACACAGAAAATGTCATAACTGCCATTAATTAGTTTTTAACCAGCTGAGGGAGTTGTTTATAAAGATTATTTGCAATCTTTACATTATTCTTCCTACTAAGTCTATAAAATACCACCTTCCTCTCATATAACCTAATTAAGAGAATGAAGAAAGATAAAATCTATTGGGTCTTCCAGGACTGTCATGCCAACCTACTTAGCTCTTACATCTTAGATCAATAGAAAGAAGCAAACTTTGAGTCTCTGGGTCGTACATATAAAAATTCCCAGAAGAGACAGAGTGGACATATTGATCAAGTGCCCACACGAAGCGATCAACTGTGGCTAGAGTAGGAAGGACAGGAAGAAAATTATAGCCTTTTTAATAGCCATATGAATGCTGGAAATGGTATTTATTTTTAAAAAAAAGAAGGAATTGTGGGCAGAGGATATCACAGAAGCTTATTAAATATACCTTCAAAGAAGGGACCATCATAATAAGAACTACATGGAATTTTTTAAAAATTGCTCTGATCAGGGAGTTCCCGTCATGGCACAGTGGTTAATGAATCCGACTAGGAACCATGAGGTTGCGGGTTCAGTCCCTGCCCTTGCTCAGTGGGTTAAGGATCCGGCGTTGCCGTGAGCTGTGGTATAGTTTGCAGACGCGGCTCGGATCCCACCTTGCTGTGGCTCTGGTGTAGGCCAGTGGCTACAGCTCTGATTCGACCCCTAGCCTGGGAACCTCCATATGCCGCGGCAGCGGCCCAAGAAATAGCAAAAAAGACCAAAAAATAAAATAAAATAAAATAAAAATAAAAATTGCTCTGATCAGCCCCAAGCGGAGTTAGTTAGGCATAGTAAGTGTCTGAATAATATTATGAATGCAATTCTACACAACGCTCATGCCACTGTATTAAGTCATGTGTTTACTAGTTCAGCTCTCTGAAGAGTTCTTGAGGTCAGGAAACATGTCTTAGACATCTTTGTTTCCCAAGATCAAAGAACAGTTCCTGGTATATTTGCTAAAAGAAAAAATGAATAAGTGAATAAATCATGTCAATAACTTGACTAAAAACCTTCTGTAGCTGCATTATTATCTGCAAAAAAATCCCCTCAAGAAAACCAAAAAACCCCACATACCTCCCTTCACGGCACTCAAAATGACCTAAGACCAGCTCCCAAGCTGCAATTTCATCTCTTATGATAATATGCTCTAGATTCTAGAGATAGCAAAACTTCCATTGATAGATCTTCTCCTTTCATATCGCATATTTATACTAGGCTCCCGTCTCAGAATAAATAAGCCTGGCATGGTTCAGGGTTTAGGGAGCTTACATTCTTTGGAATGATAAGACAATAAATAATAATAAAAACAAGAAGTAAAGGAAATATAGATTCCGGGAAGTTCTCTGGGGAAAAAAAAAAGGGCAGAGAATTTATTAGAGAAATAGTGGTGAGATATATTTCATGGAGTGATCAAGAAAGCTTTGCTGAGGAAACTGTATTTGATCAGAGAGGCCTGAGGGTAAAACTAGAGCCAGACATTCAAAAAGCTAGCATTTCAGGCAGAGAGACAAATAAATGTGAAGACCCCTGGGCATTGTGAGGCTTGGTAATCTCTAAGAGCTGTCGAAGGCCAGCAGGGATGGAATAGTCCATGAGCGGAAGAGGTAGGCAGATGCCAGAACTTGGAGAGCTTTGTTGGTTAAGACAGAGAGACTGAATATTACTTTAAACGGAGGACAAAGCCAATGTAGGGTGTTAATTAAGGGAGTGAGATTGATTTGCCCTTTTAAAAAATGTGCCAAAACTGTTGAGAGACTACTGAATGATAGTAGTGGTATAAGCGATGATGCAATGCAACAGCCTCTATACGAATTTCTAAAGTAGACCTGACCTGGGGAGGAGCAAGTCAGAGCAGCCTGAAGAATGCATTACCCACATTGGGTGAGAATGACTGAGCTGAAGTCAGTGCCATGCACTTATAATGCAGAGCAATGAATAGGGACGGTTTAGTGCTGGAAGACCCAGCGTTCCAATATGGGCATGGTAAAAGCGGCCATGAAGTAGCCAGAGAGATGCTCATGGCAATTTTTCAATTACTATTTTTCAATGCTTCCTTTGGAATGACAATAATTCTCTTTATTTTTTCAATGGCTATTTACTGAGCACTCCCTACAAACCAGGCACTGTGAACACAACAGACAGGTATCACTGCTCTGCAGCTGTTGGCATTGGTCTGTGGGTTTCTTCCTCAGATTGTCTGGATTATCCCAGTAAATTAGGAAACAAGATCAACAGCAGTAACAGAGGATGGGAGATGAAGACTGGGAGTTTGGAGCAAAGGGAAATACATGAAAAATAGTGGCCCAGAAGTGTAGGATTGCCTGCCTGGCCCCTGGAGATTTGCTGTCACAAGTTTGAAGCAAGGCAAGTTTGTGTAAGAGCATGTTTTTCCTCCCAGCCATGTTCAGCTGCTCAGGGGTAGGCATGAAAAAGGTAAAATTTTATATTTAGGCAGTATTGTAGTTTAGCTAGTTGAGAAGGGTGAGCTGGGAGAGGAGCAAGTATACTTGAGACTACATGTGGGAGTTCCCGTCATGGCTCAGCGGAAACTAATCTAACATCCATGAGGACGCAGGTTCAATCCCTGGCCTTGCTCAGTGGGTTAAGGATCCGGCATTGCGGTGAGCTGAGGTGTAGGTCACAGATTCGGCTTGGATCCCTTGTTGCTGTGGCTGTGGTGTAGGCTGTAGCTCTGATTTGACCCCTCACCTGGGAACCTCCCCATGCCACGGGTGCAGCCCTAAAAAGACCAAAAAAAAAAAAAAGAGAGAGAGAGAGAAACTACATGCAAGGGGGCAATTATAACGAGTGGCCACTGGCCCCAGAATTGAGGCTGGATAGAAGCAGACTGAGAACATCAAGGAAGTGAGGGAAAGTGACAACGTGCTGCATCAATGGAATAGACGTCCATTGGGGTTGAAGAAAAGTAGGGGTTGGATTGAGGCAGTGAGCCGGAAAGACAGGAGACAGTGGTCAGAGAGAAGGATGCTTGAAAAGGAGACTACGGAGAGCCTGCAATTCTTATAACAACAACAGGAGTGGCTACGCAGGAAATACAGTAAAAATTACTGGGTGAGAGGAGTTCAACAAAGATATCAGTGTGATGGAAAAGTCATCTACTTAATATACAAAAATTGCCAAAATGAATACAGATGTAGTACTAGAAAGACAGTAATTAAGAGTTCAAACTATTGAGAAACGCGGAAACTATCAGAGGTCTGTAGACTTAAAACTCTTGAGGAATATAGGAGAACCACCCAGAGGTTCATAAAAGTAATAACGAGGCTGGTAAGCAATATAACCTAATGACACAGAGTGAAGATAGGTTTCTTTTTTAATTTTTTTCTTAAATCTAGTAAGTCTAAAACATGTAAATATGAATCTTTCCTCTTTATTAGAAATATTTCATCAGCTAGGAAAAATCATACTACGTATAAATCAAAGATTATAAAACAGGGGAGTTCCCGTCGTGGTGCAGTGGTTAACGAATCCGACTAGGAACCATGAGGTTGCGGGTTCGGTCCCTGCCCTTGCTCAGTGGGTTCACGATCCGGCGCTGCCCTGAGCTGTGGTGTAGGTTGCAGACGTGGCTCGGATCCCGCGTTGCTGTGGCTCTGGCGTAGGCCGGTGGCTACAGCTCCGATTCAACCCCTAGCCTGGGAACCTCCATATGCCGCGGGAGCGGCCCAAGAAATAGCAACAACAACAACAAAAAAAAAAAGATTATAAAACATTACACGACTATTCAAATTTATATATTCATTTCAAAGAGAAATTTTAGTTAATATGCAGAACACCCAAGTCAATGTACACAGAAAGGTTAACTGGTAAGGCATTTAGTCCTAAATCTACATTAACGTAGGTGAAATAGACGGAAATTCTTAAATAGATTAATTTAGTAGTGTGCTGGCATCAAATATGCTCTATGGTTTATGAAAAGCAAAATAGCTATTGACACCATTAGTAAATGCTGGCAATAAGTTTCTTGCTTGCTTGCTTGCTTGCTTGCTTTTGCTTTTTTTAGGGCCCCACCCATGGCATATGGAGGTTCCCAGGCTAGGGGTCAAATCAGAGCTACAGCTGCAGGCCTACACCACAGCCATAACAACATCAGATCCAAGCCTCGTCTGCAACCTACACCACAGCTCACAGCAATGCCAGATCCTTAACCCACTGAGGGAAGCCAGGGATTGAATCCGCAACCTCATGGTTCCTAGTCGGATTTGTTTCCGCTTCACCATGATGGGAACTTCAAGGCATAGGACCTCAGGGGCTAAATTTCTAATTTATAGACACTTAATACCCCCACTCACAGAGAATGTGCGCTAAAATCTGTTTATGAACCTATTTTATGTAGGTTTATAGAGCTATATATGTTTTGATAAAAACAGACATTATGTGCTTAAAACTAAATTCCATAATGAATGCTAAACAGCAATTAGTTTCCACAAACCCTCCCTGAATCTAAGTAGGCTCATTGCAGCTGGTAAATCACAAGGTGATATTGAAAGTTCCACAGTCACTCAAAAAAAGATCCACTTTCTGCTGGGGCAATGACTAATCCTGCCAGCTGTTGTTAAGATGGTTTTCCATATGAAATATGCTACGTATACTTACATATTTTTATTTGAACAAAAATATTTTCTCTCAACCCCAAACCTAGACCACAAATACTATTTGGAAGCCATGTAGTTCTGTAACATTTAACAAGTTAATTTAAATACAGGTTGGTTTCTTATGTAATATAGTGGAATGACTTTACACACCTACACATTGGCTAGTACTTCCCTCATGCCCCAAAGTCCCACTAACACAACAGAACAGATATTCCAGGAGAGCCAGGGAGAACATTCAAGCTAAAGCACAAAACCATAGGTCAAAGAGAAGCCAGTAGTGTTATGCATTAAAGAACTACATTCTGAGCATCTGGACTTTTTGGATGCTGCTGGCAGCTGGGGCTTTTATCCCCAGAGTGAGGCTGGAGAATTCTTTGGCAATGCCATCGGTCTGAGGAAGTCTCCGGGAAGAGCGGTAGACTCAGAGAAGCAGCACAATAGAACCTGAGTACCCTCCACATTTCGTGGCTGGCGAAGACAGATGCCAGTGAGTGAACGACAGGAAAGCATTCCACCCCCAGAGCAGGGCCCTCCTTTCTGGGGGACTTGGATTCCCACATGCATGTTGTCTGAGGAAGCCTGATGGCTAAGCTCTCCGAGCCCATGAACCCCACACCTCTTGTCAAGTGAGAGGTCAGAGGGGATGATCTGGTCAAGGACAAAGGAACCCATACAAGTTACTGACAACAAGCAACCTTATCTTTGACTCATATATATGAATAGACAACCAGAAATCACCAGAAGTTTTAGGAAAAAGTGTACAAATGTAAAAACAAAGAGAACAACTGAAATGAGAAGAATGAGAGCCATTTCAAGAAATTACTGGAAAGAGTGTTGCATTATAATACAGGAACTTGCGACCATGAAAAATGAAAAATCTGAGGAAAATATGGAGTCCATGAGGATTAACATATTATTGTTAAAATCAATACATAAGGAAGAACTCAATAAATTCAAGCCAATGTTAGTGATCTAAAAATGAAGTTGAATAAATCTATTGATAAATGAAATTAAAATACAAAAAGGGAGAAATATAAATTAAGAGGTATGGAAGTGATATATGGAAGGCCCACTATCCTTTTAAGAAACATTTCAAAAGAATACAGTGATGATGCAGATAAGAAAATAAAATGTAATAAAAATTCCCTAAGCTAAAGAGATACACAAAGCATCAGAATGAAAGAGCTCAGAATTAATGAAAAGACACATAACCAAAAATACCCCAATGAAATGTTACGAGTACACAGGCAAAAATAAAATAATAAGAGATGTCAGAGGTGGAAAATTATGCTTATGGATAAAATAAAAAGAATCTGACTGATAATAAACTTCCCATCAGTAAAACTCAATGTTGAAAAACAAAAGGGCAGTGAGTTCCCGTTGTGACTCAGTGGTAATGAACCTGACTAGTATCCATGAGGATGCGGGTTCAATCCCTGGCCTTGCTGTGTGGGTTAACGACTGGGCATTGCAGTAAGATGTGGTCTAGGTTACGGTTTGCAGATGCAGATCAGATCCCGCTTTGCTGTGGCTGTGGTGTAGGCTGGCAGCCACAGCTCTGATTAGACCCCTAGTCTGGAAACTTCCATGTGCCGTCCCTAAAAAGAAAGAAAGAAACAAAAGCAAAAGGGCAGTGCCTTTAAGATGCTCAACTTCGATGAGTAGGGGAAATGATTTTAGAACTCAATGAATGGGTCAAATAATAAATCAAACGTGTGGGGGAAACAGTAAGGATATTTTCAGGCAGGAAATTCAGAGTTTATGTCCCTCATACCCTCCATGAAAAAAAAAGTTCACAAAGAGATACTCTATAATGATAGAAAGGAATCTAAGAAAAAGCATAATATGAATATAAAAATCAAAGGCAGCCTGGTATTCAGAAATGTGGACAAAGGCTAGAAAGAATGCTTTAACATAGAATTTGACCTTGAATAAGTTCTTCCAGTAATAATATTTCAGTCAAATGTGATGACTTTCCAATGTTTATGGATGTAGTCACTCTACATGGCTCTGCAGCCACAAGGCAAAACCAGCAGCCCCACACCTCACACTCAGCCTCCCCAGTGTCCTGCTCCTGGGGCAGGTTGGTCTCCCTCTGCCTGAACCACCCCCCCACCACTCCACCAGAAGGAAGATGCTCCCACAGCTCTTTGCACTCCCGTCCACCCAAAGAAGCAGTCTTCTGCAACATCACCACCGGGATCCGGTCCTAGTGCAAGTGGTTGAGCTTCCTTCACCCACATGGCTTCCAGGAGGACCCATCACCCTTCACCTCTCCCAACTGAGACATTCACAGAAACACAGCCTCTCAGTTTACTGCCCAGACTGTCATCCCCATAGTTTTCTGTATATTCACAAATCTAACCCATCTTTACCCCATGATGCCAGACGTTTCCACCATGTTCTATGCTAGAACACTGCAAAGAGGATGGAGACCACATTTAAACTTACTAAAGGTGCCATGAGATAAGCATATTGAATCATCCTTTATTCCTCCCATTTGTTTCCTCTCTTCGTCCATGCAGGCTTTTAGCCCATGGTTGGGTCCCCAGCACCAACCCCTGCTTTATGTTTCAGGACCACGCTCCCTCCCTCTAAGACTCAACTCTCCACCTGTAAATGAAAATACAATCTTATTTGGTGCCTTTTACTTGGTAACATGGTTTTTATGTTCTTATACCTTTGATTCCTTCTTCCAAGAGCAAGCATTTGTGTGCCCTTTTTGATGTTTTTCATAGCCAAAGAAGCCAGAAGCATTCGAGAAATCTAAAAGTTGAGATCCAGCGATATGAATTCTCTTAATAGTCTCATTACAGCAAGAAAATAGGAGAGGAGTTCCCGTCGTGGCGCAGTGGTTAACGAATCTGACTAGGAACCATGAGATTGCGGGTTCGATCCCTGCCCTTGCTCAGTGGGTTAACGATCCGGCGTTGCCGTGAGCTGTGGTGTAGGTCGCAGACATGGCTCGGATCCTGCATTGCTGTGGCTCTGGCATAGGCTGGCAGCTACAGCTCCGATTAGACCCCTAGCCTGGGAAACTCCATGTGCCGTGAGAGTGGCCCAAGAAATGGCAAAAAGACAAAAAAAAAAAAAAGAGTTTACTCTTACTTGCTTTTGCTATGTTTTAAGTAGTTGATTTGCCTTTATTTTAGTTTCTCATAGAATTGTGGGAAGAAGGGAAACTGGAAATAAAAAATCAAATGTCTATTTTCTTCTGAGTTAGTTTTCTTCAGGGATAAATCAACAGATTTGTCATGTGTCTTCGTTTTGCCTATTCCTCTGTGTATCTGACACAGGTGGCTATAGACTGGAACATGGTCAGGTATAAATGACCCTCTCTGGAAAAAAACCTTAGCTCAAGTATGAACCGTAACCCATCACTCCATCTATGTTCTCTGCCAGACCAGAGTTGAATCCACCATCAAGTTCTCATGGCAACTCTATGAGAACCTTCCTAATAAGCCATGAGACAGAGAGGCCCACCCCTTGGAATTTACATTATCTTTTAAAAAAAAATTATTACAGTTGATTTACAATGTCCTATAAATTTCTGCTGTACTGAAAAGTGACCTACTTATACATATACATACATTCTTCCTCTCATAATGTCTACCATCATGTTCCACCACAAGTGACTGGATAAAGTTCCCTGCGCTGTCCTCATTATCTTAGGGAGATCAGATTAGGTAACAAACTTATAGTATTTTATTTTAGAACCTAGGTGAACCCAGTGATCCTAGAATAAATTATAATCTTAGGTTGAAAGTAGTCCCAAAGCCTAGAGATTTAAGTATCTTACGAGATCCAGTATTTCTTTGCTTTCCATGAATATCCAACATAGGAACCCCATGTCCAAATAAGCCACATTAAGCTGACTCTGACATCAGGGTCTGACCAACAAGTGATCATTGAATCACCTCAGGAATGTGCAGAGTCGAAAGACAAACTGACTCACTCACAGGTAGGAACTCTGAGACTTCCAAAAGATGAGGGGGGAACACAATGCAAAGTTAACAGGACGAGTAGCCACTGGTGAAACCTGGCAAGTCAGCAAAAGGAGGGAGCATGTCCTGATATCATCGTCATTACTGCAAAGATAACATCATGAAGCTCCTTCTTGATGTCTGTTCCAGCCTGAGTGGGGGCTTTGGGAAGTAATTTGGCCCTGGGAAACAGTGAACTGCATAGATTTGAAATTCCCATAAATAGCAGGAAACCTTATCAAGGGGTTTCCAATGCCTGATGCTTCTCCGAGACCAGGAAGGGGAGACAGACAGGTGGTGATGAGGATTTCATTAGCAATCATCATCCACTGGCTATTGGTTTCAAATAGGACAGATGTTTTCACAGATTTTGTTCCAAAATTTTTACTGTGTTATACTGACTCAAGGATACATGCTAATAAACACAGTGTTATCCTGGAAAAATAGTCTAAGGGTAGGACTGGGTATAAAATTTGTGGTACAAAATCAAAATGTGGAGCCCTTTGTTCAAAAATGCTTAAGGATTTCAAGGGGGAACAGAGCATTAAACCAAGAGTGAGGACTTCTGAAAGTAGGGCCCTGTGTGAATTTACAGGTCACATGTCCATGAAGCCAGCCCTGGCTATAGGAACACGAAGAATTGCTGAGTCAGATGCTGCTCTGCTGTAAACTGCTTTTTCAGTAAATTTCCCTAATGCTAAAACTGCCTATTTAGCAAAACAATTCAAAATAGCATGAACATCTCAAGAGTACTTGAAACTTTTTCAAACTGCTATAAAATCATTTCTTTGATAGAGATGTTTGGTTATATAAGTTCTTCTGTGCCAAAACAACAACTCTATTTTGTGATCGCACCACTGGATTTTCAAAATATTATTTCAGGATATTATCTATGTTTTGCTCCTGATGATTGTGTGATTACATATTCCTTTCAGGCTTATGCTAATAAACCTGTGAGAATATGGTTTTTAGGGCTGTACCTGCAGCATATGGAGGTTCCCAGGCTAGGGGTCAAATGGGAGCTACAGCTGCCAGCCTACACCACAGCCACAGCAACGCAGGATCCAAGCCATGTCTGCAACCTACACCACAGCTCACAACAATGCCAGATCCTTAACCCACTGAGCAAGGTCAGGGATCAAACTCGAAAACTTGTGGCTCCTAGTCGGATTCGTTTCTGCTGTGCCACGATGGGAACTCCTTTATATATATATATTTAAGATAAATAGGATAGTGTTCACAGATATTAATTACCAGTTCAACTACAAGGAAATTTTAATTACTTTTGTTTAAGCATACCTATGAGGCTTTTGAATTAATTGAGGCTGTGTACCCTTCTAATAGTTTAAGTGGCTACAGAAAAATTGTAAGCTATATTTTAGTATGTTTACTCCTTTTTTCTTTTGCTCTTTTGGCCACACCCTCAACATGCAGAAGTTCCAGTGCTGGGTTTCAAACCTGCACCATTGCAGTGACCCAAATCATAGCAGTGACAACACCAGATCCTTAACCTACCGTGCCACCAGGAAACCCCAGTAAATTTACTTCTATAATCTATGTTTCAGCATTGTAAATTGCTTTATTTGTAGTATATATATTTAGCTTTTCTTTAAAAGACAGACTATGAATAAAAAGAAAAAAAATGGACTAAAAGAATTCAATAAAAAATATACTGAGATAATTCACAGGACAAAAGGAATTGACCTTGTGGTTCCCTTGTGGCTCAATGGGTTATGGATCCAGCATTGTCACTGCAGAGGCACAAGTTTGATCCCTGGCCCAGGAACTTCTACATGCTGTAGTTACAGCCAAAAAAAAAAAGAAGCACAATTAGCACAATATAGCACAATTTTAGCAATGGAGTTCAAAAGTAAAAATGTGAATCCCAATATAGCAGTTCAAAAATGACAAGTATACATGAGTGTTTATTGAGTCTTATTTAAAATAAGAAAGAGGAGTTCCCGTCGTGGCACAGTGGTTAACGAATCCGACTAGGAACCATGAGGTTGCGGGTTCGGTCCCTGCCCTTGCTCAGTGGGTTCACGATCCGGCGTCGCCATGAGCCGTGGTGTAGGTTGCAGACGCGGCTCGGATCCTGCATTGCTGTGGCTCTGGCGTAGGCCGGTGGCTCCAGCTCCGATTCGACCCCTAGCCTGGGAACCTCCTTATGCCGCGGGAGCGGCCCTAGAAAAGGCAAAAAAAATAAAATAAAATAAAAAAAGACCAAAAAAAATTAAATAAAATAAGAAAGATTGTAAATAATCTCAAAGTCTTTTGATAAGATTTTGGCTAAAGAAATTATTATACACCATACTTTGAAGGCATTACAAATATTAAACAGAATAAAACAGTTGATATACATTTATGTGGAACTTTCTGCAAATGAAATGCAAACTAGAAAAACTGCTCAGAGATAGTTTATGGTTTTTAAGATAAGAATCCAGTAAACTGGAAGTTCAGAGCCTCATTAGGATAACACTTAGGAAGACAGAGTCATTGACAGGTGAATGGAGAAACAATGGGGGGGGTAGCTAGCAGAAAGGAGGCTGCCTCCATGGGAAAGCAATGGAGAGGCACAGGTGAGAGGACCAGTCTGAGACTGCAGGGCCTAGAGGAATCCTCGAATTGATGGCAGAACATCCTCACTTTAAGAAGAGAGGACTAAGGACCACAGGGATGGGACGACTTGTTGATGTTTACAGAGCCACTCAGAGTTGCACTGCATGCTGTACAAGATAGAATCATCATTAATTTACTGCATGATTATTAATGATAAATTAATCCATTAATTCAACATTAAACCTTTAGGAAATATTATAAATTTAGAAACATGTTGATGGGGCTTTTTCTTTTTTTTTTAAATCACATCCAAACTCCATGCTAGGGTTGGGGAGATATTCGGATGAATAGAACATGTTCCCTACTGTATGGTGGGGGTGAGGGGCAGAGTTTAAAAAAAAATATGCCCCCAAAGTTGCCATTTAGTGTAAAAGTTGCTTCACTCTGATATGTTTTGTCTTCTTAGGAACAGATACAGAAAACAGTGTACAGTTTTATAACACGTACCATGAAAAGCAACCAGCACTAGGTTTCCATTGCACTGAACACTCTGGATGAAATATAGATGTTAGTTTTCTACCCCATACATCAAACTACAGCATAGACACTTGAAGCTACTGGTTTCCTACTTGGCCCTCCCAATACCCCTCTATTATATAACTGTTCTAAAAATATAGTTCTAATATAACAGTTGTCCATCAGTCTCTCCTTAAGCGACCATAAATTCTTAAACCACAAGGATATAATATATATGTATATATACAAATATATATCCTTTTATACCTTTTCCACATATCTTGCCATTGAGGTACATCCTCTTACTTGACATGATATAAAAGAATTCAAATGACTGCTGAACGTTTTGCTAAATTCTCCCTAAAGCTGCTAAGATATGTTATTTCAAGTCCTACTCTAGAAAAACTGTAGAATGTAAGCTAAAAAATTTAACAGTATCTTCATACCACTAACACTCTACATAGTATAGCTCATGCAATTATAAGGTTTTCCTACTGCATTTTCGAGGACCCTGGTTCTCCAGCAGTATTTGCTTCTCGCTCAGAACAACAGAATTCAAGGAATCTTGAGCACAAAATGAAATGAAATGTGCTATAACTAATAGTGGCCACTAGATGGCAACAGCAGAAATGTCATTATTTTTGGAACTATATTCACTTAAAATGAGAAATTATGAGTTTACTGTAAAGCACATGAGTCCCAAACAAGGTGGAATTCATCAACAAAATGAAAGGAAATGTTATACGTTTAGGAACAAAATTACTTTGTACAATACTTGGCACTTAATAATTGCCAAGGAGTGTGCATTTTCTCTCTCAGAAATAAGCATGCCTACCCCCTCGATTTCACTGCTATGGCGTTATTCTTGAATCCTCCTTCACCTGCACTCCTACAGGTATTTAGCTCAAACTCTGAGTGATGGCATTTTTTAATCAAATCTCAAATCTAATCAGTCCTCTCTAGTCCAGAAGCCACACCTTTCCCCCACTCCTGGCCACCAACATCTCTTCCCTAAATCCTTGTTAATTCTCCCCTAACAGGGCTTGTTCCTCTCCAGTCCATTTTTTTAACCTGAGGCAAGAGTAGATCTGTAATGCTTTCATCTAATTATTTCACTCACCCATTCAAAACTCTTCAGAGACTTGCCATCACCTTCGGAACCGAGTCCAAACTCCTGCAGATGGTTCTTGGGACCTGCGTGAACTAATTTCTGCAGAATTCTCTAATTTCATCTCCCACCACTTCTCTCTTCTCAAACTCTAGGCTGAATTATTTTCTTTCCTTTGGCAAATCTAATGGCTATCCTTTCTCTATGTTTTTCCCTAAGTCATTCTTAGGAAGCCAGGTGAAAGGGAAATTCATGCTGGAGTCGAACCTTTAATATGTGATATAACTTCCGATGTGTACTGTTACATCATGGTGGGAAAGACGGTTCACTACAAAATTCCTCATTTTTGCACTGATCTGCTCATAGTTCCATGCCTTGTTCCACCAAAAATGTGAGATATTGGTGCATTTTATTTTGCTTCAAGATATCCTCCATTTATTTCAGGTATCAATGATCAACTCTGCCTAGAAGAATGTGTCAATTCTCCACATTTTTATATCTAATTAAATCCCATCAATACAGCCAAACTTCCTTGTAACATATGGAATGAGACTAAAACTATCCCTCAGTTTCAGATGAACCAAACTTGACCAGTCATCACTAATACCTGAATTCAAGTCATGTTACTCACACAGAGGCTCCTCAGTCATAGGAAATTCACTAAATACATAGACACATATGTTTTCTGTCTTCAGCACTTCCTTCTTTCATTAGCTCCAAATAATTAGTTTAAAACATCAGTGAGAACAACAGCCTTATTTTACAAATGAAATGGAATTTTGGTTAATGGATTAAACAAAATTAAGAAAGTAATGTGTTTATCTAATACATTCTCTTGGGAAACATTTCCAAGGTCAACATTCAATCCTTGGGCTTTTTCCAAATCTTAGTCTTTATTCCCTGAAGCCAAGAACATGATGTTATCACTTTTCAAAATCATAATAACCTATGGAAGAAAATAGGACTGCAGTCCCTAACATAGGCATATTCTTGAAACCAAGAATAGATTGTGGATAAACTGGGGTCAGTCTCTTTTAAAACGGATTCCCAGAGGTTATCCATTTTTTATATATTTAATTGGAATACTCTTGTATTATTTTTTTTCTTATTGTAGTATTTTTTAAAGTAAAGCATAACTGGGGATAAAAAGTACTTGGAAAGCAAAGTTATTTATAATGGAATTTTATCTGTAATAGCCTCAACTTTAAAAAGAAAAAAATAACAGTTCTGGCAGAATATGACTATTTTATATTTGGGGAAATATACAAAGATTAATCCAGCAATACCTGTACTCAAAACTCAAAAGAGGAGTTCCCTTCGTGGCGCAGTGGTTAACGAATCCGACTAGGAACCATGAGGTTGACGGTTTGGTCCCTGCCCTTGCTCAGTGGGTTGACGATCCGGCGTTGCCGTGAGCTGTGGTGTAGGTCGCAGACACAGCTCGGATCCCTTGTTGCTGTGGCTCTGGCGTAGGCCGGTGGGTACAGCTCCGATTGGACCCCTAGCCTGGGAACTTCCATATGCCGCGGGAGCGGCTCAAGAAATAGCAAAAAAAAAAAAAAACTCAAAAGAAGCATACCTGATTTTTGTTTCCAGGGTTGTTGTTTTTTTTTTCTTACTATAAAATATGTAGAACATTGCAAAGAAAAATCAAAATCTCTTAAGAACACAAGTAAAGATGGGAATTCAATATATTTTAGAAATGGTCTTATATATCAGAAGAGAAAAAGGAATAACTTAAAAAAGGATATTGGGACAATTTGCTTTCTATATATAAAAAATAAAATCAGATTCCTCATTCAAACCTCACACAGAAATAAACCCCAGATTTATTAAAAGCATTTTTAAATAGGAAAAAATTATTAGAATATAAGAAAAAATCTTTATAACCTTAGAGAAGGTAAGTATTTTATAGATAAGAAACAAAAATCATGGCAAAAAATTATAATTTTGAAATCAGGATTGATATTCTCTTCAAATCAGTTACCCTTGACCAACAAAACCATCCAATGTGTTTTACATGAGCGACAAGCTGTGTAAACTATTCAGTATTTATTAGTGATGGTCATCAGTTTTCCTGGTTTTTCCCTTCTGGGCATGTGGTAGGATTACAGCTTCCCCAGTTCTGCATGGCCATGTGATTTGCTTTGGACAATGAAAGGTGAGAAGTGATTATGTCACTCTGGGTGGAAGCCTTAGGAGCCACTGCATGATCTTCCATGCTCTTGGCCTTCTGGCATGGTGGCCAGCCACAGTGCAGAAAGCAGGGGTTCTCAAGTGAAGATGATAGGACCAGGATTTACCACGGACCCAAGATGGACACTGAGTGTGAGTGAGAATAAACCTTTGTGGTGTAAGCTACTGAAATCTTACAGGTGTCTGTTACCCATCGCTTGGATAGTAAGACGACAGGATCATGCAGGACTCTGAGCAAATGACAGAAACCCAACTCAAAATTGCTGAAGGAAGGAAAAGCAACAACTAGTTAACAAGGTCAAGTTCTAGAAGGGAATTGACCTCTTGAAACATCCACTGTTACTTTTCTCTGACTCTTGTCATCTTCTCTAAACATGTTGGCCTCAAGCTCTTAAACCAGCCTCTTTCAAGGCACAGGAGACACGGCCATCAGCACATCAGATCAGCCTTGAACTTTGAGATGGTAAAGAAAAAATTCTCTTTTCTACTTTAAACTTGAAAACTTTAGGGACAGAATTCTGTTGACCCATACATATTCTGGCTCCCATGCTTGTGCAAGTTACTGTGGGACAATGGAAAGTTTTATCCTAAGCTAATAATCATATCTTCTCCCATGTTTTTTTATCAGGACTAAATGAAATAACTCATGTGAACACTTAGCTCCTATGGTATCTATACAGTAGCTATCATTATGACAACTGTATGACGGTGAGATTTATGGGTCCATGTGGCTAGACCACAGTACTCAGTTATTTAATCGAACACTAATACGAATCCAGGTGTTGCTGTAAAGGTACTTTGCATATAAGGTTAATACCTATAATCGGCTGATATTAAGCAAAGAAGACTACCCTTGACAATGTAGTTGGGTCAGATCTAATCAGTAGAAAGCCTTAGGAACACAAATTGAGGTTTCCTGAAGAAGAAATCTGTCATCAGACTGCAACACCAACTCCTGCCTGAGTTTCCAGCTTGCCAGCCTGCCCTATGGATTTCAGACTTGCCAGCCTCTACAATTGCATGAGTCAATTTCTTAAAATAAATCTCTTTTGGATCTGTTTTCTCTGGAGTACCCTGACTGATACAGTTTGCAATCACACTCACAGGTTACCTTCATCTCCATTTTATAGATAAAACACTGAGCCGGTGAGTGGTAGACTTTAATTCAAATTCAGATGCCCTGATTTCAAACCCCGAGGCCTGGGGGAGATACACAAGCTGGATTGTTAAAACTTGGTAAAATTCCCACAGCCTAAGGAAAAAAAGAAGAAGAAGAAGAAAAAAAAAAAAAAACAAGGATGAAAAGAAGAGTCTGTCCTATTTTTACAGAATCCCATGTGATGCAGTCTCCATTCATACCCCCTTCTGATTTGTACTAACTTCCACAACCACAGCATTTGTCTTTGTACATATTATCTTATTGCCAGCTATGTCTTCTTGACCCATTTGTGGTTTATGTAGAAAGCAAGTAGCCAGCACCTTTTAGTTCAAAAAATGTTGTAGATGTAATCAGTGAAGGCTGGCTACCTCTCCACCTTTTCTTTTCCAAGGACCAGAAACTCAGTTCATGGTCCTCGACTCACAGGCATAGAACCTCAAGGTGTTAAAATTTTAGGACACTGGTGCAGGAGACAGACAAGGAGACTCAGAAGCCAAACGCATGACCCTCATCTCCACTCAAGTGTATTCTCCTTGCATCCTGCTTCCTTCTCATTCCTTCCATGGCAAAAAGTCCCCACACCAACATACAACAACGGCAAGGGGAAAGGGCAAACACATTCAAATTTGAAATGAGCTACATAAATCCAGGGTAATGGAGGAGTCATATTTTCCCTAATAGTGGTTGGTTGTGATCACACTAAGAGTAACTGTAGCTCATCCAAATGCTTATTCATAGGCCTTAATACAAAAGCACCTTAGCACAGAGTGGCCATCATTAGGATTACATAAGTCTAAAACTAATTTCCATCTAAAGAACTTGTCCTTGAACCAGATATTGTTCTTATGTGAAGAGTAAATATATTTCTCTCCATATAAGTTCATCAAGACTTTTAAAAGCTACATAGAAAAGAAATCATCAAAGCATTTCTTCTATGTGTCAAAAGATCCTTTTCTTTCTTTCTTAATTCAGACTCACCTTCAGATTTTTAATATATAGCTGCTTGGATAAATAAGTCTCCAAGTGGCTGATAAATTCTGAGTTCCTAAGCAAAAAGTTAAAAAGATATTGTTAGGAGTTCCCACTGTGGCTCAGTGGGTTCATAACCTAACTAGTCTCCTAAGGATGCAGGTTCAATCCCTGGCCTTGCTCAGTGGGTTAAGAATCTGATGTTGCCACAAGCCTTGGTGTAGTTCACAGATGCAGCTCAGATCAAGTGTGGCTGGGGCGTAGGCTTTCAGCTGCAGCTCCAATCTGACCCCTATCCCAGGTACTTCCATATGCTTCAGGTGTGGTCCTAAAAAGACAAAAAAATAAAGAGAGAAAGACAGAAAAAGACAGAAAGACAGAAGGAAGGAAGGAAGGAAGGAAGGAAGGAAGGAAGGAAGGAAGGAAGGAAGGAAGGAAGGAAAGAAAAGGCTAATGTGAAATCTATCACATTCATCTAACACTCAGTTTGGAGCAGTGGTTCTGAGTGGGATCCGTGGACCAGCAGCATCCACCTGCCTGAGAACCAGAGGTGCACATTCTCAGGTCCCGCTTCCTATCCATTGAACCATTAGCTCGGAGAACAGGACCTAGCAATCTGTGCTTTTATCAAACCCTCCAGATAACTTCGATAACACGCCAAAGTTTTGAGAACTGCTAGTTCAGTGAGACAATATCCATGGAAGATAGTTTGAAGGATATGAAGTCCTTCCATTTCTCGAAATAGTCTAAAACGCAGGCCGTGTTGTTGGCCCTCCTTGTCATTGCTTTCCCTACACTGTGCTTTGGCATCAAGCCACTAACTTGTGTCCAGAAAGAATAACTTAAAAAAAATAACTTTATGTATACTGATTTGTTCATTTCTTCATATATTCAGTATCATAATATATTGCCTCGGGCTTCTAAACTCTGTATGTGGGGGGGGGATGGAATGAGGAGAAAAATATGTTTCTATTCCCAAGGAGCTTACAATTTGAAAGAAGAGAAAAAATACATCAAAATGGATACAACATAAATGGGTGGTAAGTGGTTACAAATACTTTTATAGTTCAGAGGAGGGGTGATCCCCAGCTAGCTGAGTAGCAGAGGTGATCAGATAAGACTTCTGATAGCATCTATGAGGGAGGAAAACTATGCAAGACTCCACTGAGGCTCTTGAGTAAAATACAGTGAGGCTGAGCAAGCTTAAAGGACTGAGATGCTAAATAAAAAATACATGCAATTGCATTTTATCCGAAAACCCCTTTTACAAGATCTGTGAGGAATTTTCTCCATGGAATCATGAGTAAGGGGGTGGGTGGGTGGAGCAGTAAATTGAATGTCCATTTTATCTGAAAAAAAAAAATCAAATTTGGTCTTGGGGACAAAAACCAGAAGCAATCTTTATAGAACTCATTATTGGAAATGATCAGTGGAAAATACCCATCTAGAAAGCAGTCAGTACTCACTGTGACCCTGGAAAGGTAACTGGTGCCAATAGGAAAGCAGCAAAGTAGCTCCCTAAATAGAAAAGAAGTCCTACAACTAACATAGACAGTTCCAGTTTGTGGGCAATAAGTGTCTTTAGCTAACCTAAGCTAAAGGTCCAAATACTGAATGAGAGGAAATAATGTATCATACACATTAGAGCTAAGAAAAAGAAACACTTGCTGCCTAGTTTGTGTTCATTTTAGATTTCAGTAGACAAAAAGGTATGTATCTCAAAGAATGAGCTATTTTTATTGCTTTTATTTCTGCCAAATCATTGAGTGGCTTTAAAAAAAATGGAGAATAGACAAATGGTTCTATGAATCAAATTCTATTCATCTGCGGAAAATCTCCATTTATTTCTGTGTCTTCTCTAGGAACTCAGCTTCTCTTTAGGACCTGTTTCATCATCCTCTCCACCACAAGGGCTGAGCACCACCCCTTGCCTAGGCTCTCCATTTTCATTATTAACATTACCTTCTTCATCCACATTAATCCACACTTGATCTATATCAACCCTCACATACTCCATAATGCCCTACCCAACCCTCACAAAATCTACAACTGTTCAATCACATGTCCTGCTTAATAGCCCCCATGTGTTGCCTCCTCTCCAGTTTTCCATACCATCACCCTCGTTTGGGTCATCATCACCTTTCCCCAAGCACCCGACACACACTAGTGCTTCTGCATCCCATTCACCCCACCCACCACTAGAAGATGTATCTTCCTAAAGCAGCAATTTGATATGCACTCACCTGCCCAAAGAGCAGTGAGTGCATATCAAACTGCTGCTTTAGCAGATGCTAGTTTCACCTGCCCATCAAATTAAGTAGTTGGTAATGTACTAAGTACTTAGTTTCTGCCTGACATTAAAATTGATCTATGCCGGGAACCAGTCCATTGTCCCATCACCACCTTCCACCATCTTTATACATGCGTACCATGAGCCAATTGCACAAAACTGCTCCTATGAGAAAACATTCCCATCTCTGAATCATGCCATCCTTCCACTTGGAATGTCTCCATCACCTCCCAAACCTCTTCCTGTCCTGAAAAATCTTCTAATTCAGGATTCACCCCAAATGCAACTTGATTCACTCATTCGTTCACGTGCTCATACCACAGCTATTTTTTTGAGCATCTACTGGAAAAGACACTATGAGACATTGAGGTGGAAGAGGGAGTGGAGGGTAGTATGACTAAGTGAACAACTCCTGCCCTCAAAAAACATATGATTTAATTAGAGACTAAGAGAAAATGCAATTAGAAGTAAAATAGAGAAATTTTTTCAAAGACTTATTGCAAGTACAAAGCAAGAACTTTCAGGCTAGAGGAGGAGACAGTGCATTCTGCTTGGAACAAAAGCAAAAAATCATGCTTTCTTCATCTTGTGTTTTTTACATGTAGATCCATGTGTGATATATGCCAAGTGGGAAAATGAAGGGTTTTGCTCCCTAACTTAAGAGGACACCTGATGAAATCTCCCCAGGTTTATGTTTCCCTAAAACACCCCCTCGACCCAGCTTTGGAGATTCTTGTCATACCATTTCCCTGAACTTGACCCATCCTGTATTCAATTCTTTCCAGCCAGAGTTAAGAGTGCTAAATGATAAAATGGCCCAATCTAACAAATCAGTACCTTGACTGGTAAATGGTTTGCATAACTCCTACTAACTTTTGCATTTTAAGGAGAGTCTTAATGCCTTTCCCTAAAGCAATGATTATCCATCTGTGGTGATGTGATCCTGCAGGACATATTTGGCAATGTCTGGAGACGTTTCCAATGATCATCACTGGGAGAAGTGTTCCTGGCATCTAGTGGGTAGAGGTGCTAAACATCCTACAACATGTTCCCCCACAACAAAGAATTATCTGGTCCAAAATGGTGACAGTGCTGAGGTTGCGAAAATTGCCCTAATGCCACAAATAAGATGGAAGTTCAAAGACCTAAGGAAGACCTGATGGTAAAAGGAATTTTGGAAGGAAGTGAATGGAATTCCTTAACACTTTTCAAGTCTTAACAGATGTAAGTAGAATTGGCAGTGATATAAGACCAGCCTCTTAGGTGACAAACACTTAGGAGCTTATAGAAAGAAAAAATAAACCATTCAAAAAAAAATTTTTTTTGTCTTTTTAGGGCTGCACCTGTGGCATATGGAGGTTCCCAGGCTGGGGGTCCAATCACAGCTGTAGTCGCTGGCCTCCACCACAGCCACATCAACGTGGGATCTGAGTGGTGTCAGCAACCTACCTACACCACAGCTCACGCCAACGCAGAATCCTTAACCCACTGAGTGAGACCAGAGATTAAACCTGTGTCCTCATGGATATTAGTCAGATTCATTTCTGCTGAGCCACAATGAGAACTCCCCATTCAATTTTTCTGGCCACTCCCATAGCGTGCAAGTTCTCTGGCCAGGGATCCAACCTGAGCCAAAGCGGAGACAACATCAAATCCTTAATCCACTAGGCCATCAGGGAACTCCCCCATTCAATTTTTAAACAGTTAATATTATTAGGATGTGGTCTTATTGTATTAAATCCAGTTTTATCTCCTGAATATATACAGAAAAAATATATGTTCCATTCAACAATCTTTCACATATTCAAAGACATGTGTGACGTTCCCCTTAAGTCCTTTCCTCAATTTAAAATTGCTAAACACTTCAAACATTTATCATTATCCTAGCTATTATGGTAATGATAACTGCATTTATAACATTTCCAATTATTTTTTATAATGATTTTTATTTTTTCCATTATAACATTTCCAATTAAATTCTGAACTTCATGTTTATTCCTATAAACTGTCATATTGTTCCCTTTGAGTTCTAGGCTCTGTTTTTTCAAAAATTCTTACTGTATCATCCACAAATTTTTAAAGTATAACTTGTCTTTCATCATCTAAGTCCTCAGTAAAAACAATTATTGGCAGCAGCAAGCCTTCCAGGCTCACACCAATCACCAGCCCATCCTCAAGGAGAGGATGGTTCAATAAGCTCCAAGTGACTGCACTGTCACTCAATCCATATTTCCCCATCTTTGATATAACCATCTCATGCACATGGAAGACTTTTCCAAATGCCTGGGAAAAAAATCTCAAAACAAGCCATGTCTCCCAAATGGATCTTATCAGTGAGCCCAGTTATCCTATCAGAAAGGAAGACGGAGCTAGTATGAAATGATTTGTTTTCAATAATCTCATAATGGCTTCAATGGCATATATTTCCCATCCTAAGTACACAGGTTTTTTTATTATGCAACAATAAAATTCAATGATTTTTTTTTTAACTACACATCAATTAATCTTGCCTTCTATTGACTATAACTAGTCTATTATCTTGAAAACTAGAATTCCTTTTCCTGGAGTTCCTTGGTGGCCTAGTGGTTAAGGGTTTGGCATTTTCACTGCTGTGGCTTGGGTTACCTCTGTGACTCGGGTTTGATCCTTGGCCTGGGAATTTCCACATGCCTGGGCATGGCCAAAGAAAAAAATTCTTTTCTTGCCTCCTAGCTTGGCAAGTATGTGGATGCCGATGTCAAAATACCTGGGTTTGAACGCTAACTCCTCTATTTGATTAATGTCTGGCCTTAAGCAAGTTAACATCTCTGTACTTCAATATCCGTATCACTAAAACAGAGCTAGCAAAATTATCACATAGGATGTTATAAGAATCAAATAAGCTACATCCCAGCACTTAGAACAGTGATGGGCACGTTATAATTGTGGTTAGGTATCCGCTTATTAAGTAAAGAGGGTACACCATGGTTCTAGGACCTCAACCCAAGTTGTTTAAATTCACAAGGATATAAGTCCTCTGGACCAAGAGACCTTTAACTGACTAAAAGTATAGCGCTTTATTTTTTTTTCTCATTTCTAGGTCTTCAACTTTCTCTTAGTCAAAAACATCCTATTTTGTAGTATTTAAAGATAATCATTGTTGATAGAAAATATATCAGCAAAATAAAGGTTGAATTATTCCCCTTTTTCCATGTCATCTGCTAAAATCTCACCATCTGCTCCCACCATGGGCTTTACTCCATCATGATATTATTAGAATCTACATTTCCAATCTTTCAAAATATGTGTGGAAAGAGAGAAAGAGAACAATATCTTCAGCTGAGTGGAAATAACTGTTATGTCTACATCTAACAACTAACTCAATTTCCTTGTCAACATATTTCCCTGTATTTAAATAATACATTTCATCTCATTAATCTGATAGTGCTCAGCAACAGCAGAGGGTAAATTGTACCTTTCTGCAGTAAACTCACACTGGCTTCTACTGAGCACAGCTTTTCTTCCTAAGTACTCAAAACTTTTTATTACACAATACTCAACCATCAAACTTAACTTTAAAATTAATCAATTAATCGTGTCTTTTTTTTTAACAAATAAAGTGATATGTTGGCAACAAAAGCATGGAGCCAGAAGCAGAGGCAGGCTCCATATATTACACATTCATTCCAAACATGATATATTGGGCTCACTCAGCAAATTTCCTAGAATTGATGTATATGGTAATATATTTGTATTCAGAATGCCAAACTGGCAAAAGTCGTCAGGTACAATGTTCTTTTGATCGATTCCTTTTGCTGATACCTTTTCCTTCTATAATTAAGGAGTCTATTAAAACTTCAAAGAAAGGGGTTGCGAAGTCTAAATGAGTATTAACTTCAGGTGCAAACAAAGTTTTAAGTTTCAGAAAACAGAATTGAAATAAGCCAAAATTTTATCTCTAAAGATTTAGCTTTAGTTCAAGTTATAAAAAAAGAGGTAAAGCTTGGAGTTCCCACCGTGTTGCAACAGGTTAAGAATCCAGTGATGATTCTGTGGCAGCACAAGTTCAATCCCCAACCCAACGCAGTGGGTTAAGGATCTGGTGTTGCTGCAGCTGTGGTGTAGGTCACAGCTGCAGCTGAGATTCTATCCCTGGCCCAGGAACTTCCATATGCTGCAGGTGCAGCCATAAAATAAAAATGAAAGGGTAAAACTTTTCATTCTATTCTATCTGCTAAGAAAGGGCAGTGTGGGTAAGTATATCCTTATAATAAATAAGACACAGATCTCAATGGCAGATGAATTGAAATACACCCACATTTATACCAAAGTCTTGTATATTGCTTTTAGTAAAACAGAAATACTCCTCCCACCCTACTAGAAAAACCACACAGCTCCATTTAGACTTTCAAATGACACAAACCTGTATCCCTTCATTCAATACTCTTCTAGCACCTGGCAAAGGCCAGAATATTCTCCTGGTCATGCTGTTCCAAAATATTTATGGAGATACCAGTGGCCATAGAAAGGATATGACCATATAAAGAATCGCAATGGAAGCCAAGGATGGGGAGCAGTGAGGAATTATTTTTTCTAATTTTTCCCCAGAAAGGTGCTCTGCTGTACACTCTACAGCCCAAAGCCTAAACTTGAATGTGATAACTCTGAAGCATCTTCATCATCGTCACAGCACAGGTGTAAATGTATATGCTAGATCTAAAACCTTAAAGAACTCTCCCAGACCCAAATATATTTCCTCTCAGTTGGCAGTTCAAAAGGAACACGTGTTTCTAGTAACAGGAAAACCATAAACTTCAGTATTAACATCGGAAGGAAAGTCTCATGATGGGGAAAGTCCTGAACCACACAATCAAGACATAGCCCTTTGGAGCAGTTTAAGAATGACCATAGTCCTTCACTGTAATTGACAGAACACTGTAAATCAACTATGAGAAAAAATTAATAAAAAAGAAAAATCATAGTCACTATAACACAGGTCTAAAGTAGGGGATGAAAGGTGGAGGGAGGGAAGACATAATGTCTTGATTTAACTTTTACCCAAACTTAGGCAAAAGTTTCTCTCCTCAGTGTGCTCTTACAGTACTATTGAAATATATTTAGAATTTTCAATAACATTTTTACTAAAGACTAGGGAGTGAAACAAACAAACAAACAAGCATGAACACAGTCATGATAATGATCTCAGATAATTTTAAATTCCAGTGTGCACTGGACCAAGGATGACAGTTACATCTTGTCTATCTTCTGCATTTCCTATTTCTTGGCCTGATACCAGCCTTAACCTCTGCTGCACTGAAGAGCCTCATAGATATGCAGACCCAAGGTCTAGTCCAAAGGGGAAGGGAATATTCTTCTTCTAATTGAAAATTCATCCACCCATTTTCAAATTCTTGTCTAATGAGCCCCACCACCCCCACCCCCACCCCCGCTTTCCCAGGAAGGTGGAACTGAAAATAAATCCAAGTGGCAAGGATATAAAGTAGACATATCAGAAGACACAATATGAAGTGAAAGTAGAAAATTCAGAATTGTCGGCAAATAGGAATTTGAATCCAAAGAAGTGGATTAGCTCTGGGACTGAGCCCTACCAACAGTCAATACTTAAAGAGGAGGTGAAGGTGTGGGGGGGTCGGGGGGAAAGCAGTTCCTAAAGGAGAAATGGCATGAAGAAGCAGAAGGAAAATTAGGAAAGAATGGTGTTAGAAGAGCCCAGAGGAAACAGCACCTCCCTGTGTGGAACAGGTGAAAGGCCGGGGAAATGGGAAGCAGACATATCTCTAAAGCTAAGGCAATGCTGTCCAATTACATATTCTGCAATGATGGCAATGGCCTATGTGTCCAATACAGTAGCCACACGTTACTCCTGAGCTCTTAAAATGTAGCTAGTGAGAATGAAGACTGAATTCTTAACTTAAACAGCCACAGGGGGCCAGTGGGCGCTGTACTGGACAGTGTGGAGCATCTAAAGCAAATAGAGTAGTAGTGAAACTAGCCTAGTAGTGAAAGGCGTAAGTTTTGGCAAAAGCTAAAACTATTTTAAAAATAATTTTAAAAATCAAAGATAAGAGATGGGGTTCATGTCACGGCTCAGTGGTAACGAACCCGACTAACACCCACGAGGACATGGATTCCATTCCTGGCCTTGCTCAGTGGGTTAAGGATCTGGCATTTCTGGGAGCTGTGGTGTAAGTTGCAGATGAGGCTCAGATCCAGCATTGCTGTGGCTGTGGTGTAAGCCTGCAGCACAGCTCCCATAGACCCCTAGCCTGGGAACCTCCATATGCTGCGGGTGCAGCTCTAAAAAGACAAACGGCAAAAAAAAAGACAAATAATGTATGATATCACTTATATGTGGAATCTAAAAAAGCCAAACTCATAGAAAGAGAATAGAATGGTGGCTACCGAGGGAAGGAGGTGGAAAAATAAGGAGATGTTGATCAAAGAGTATAAGTTTCTAGTCATAAGATGAACAAGGTCTGGGGATCTAATATCCAGCATGGTGATCAAAGCGAGTATTATTGTGTAATATACTTGAAAGTTGCTGAGATTAGATCTTAAATGTTCTCACCACAAAAAAAGAAGCAGTAATTATGTAGCATGATGGAGGTGTTAGCTAACACTATGGTTCTAATAATTTTGCAAAATATAAATGTGTAAAACCAACACTATATCTTTAACATATACAATGTTCTATGTCAATTACATCTCAACAAAGCTAAAACTATTTTAAAAATTTAAAAATATGAGCTTCGAACTCAAACATATCCCAGGTTCATCTCATCTCCCCCATTTATGCTCTGTGTATTTTGAGAAAACTATATCAGCTCCATAGAGCTAAGATTCTCCACAGGTAAAACAGACATGATAAAACAATAACATTGCTAAAAGCATAAAATAACATACTACTAACCGCACATGAAACGCAGGGATCTGATGGGTTAATCAGAGCCTGGTTAGTTAACCAACAAAGGCTCTCTGACAGCTTTAAACTTAGAGCAGGGATTTTGAATACAGATTCATAAAGTTTATTATTTTCCTTTCTTAGAGAATCACAGCCTACTCTTCCTCGTTCAGATAATTAAACTAGTCAAGGTAGTCGAGCTTTTTGTTGAATTTCTTATTATTCACTAAAAAAAAAAATCAAAATATTCTTTCATGAACCTATTCTTCTACTAAATAACTGAAATCCTTCACGCTTTAGTCCGTAATAGTTTCTTCTAGAATTCTTAATTATAATTCCGTCACCTCAAAGCCTTCTTTTCCCAAGGACAACTTATCGTACTAGCTTTCTTCTTTTTGCTTATGCTTTATCATCTAATTTATTAATATCGTCTCTCAACTGGAATTTAGCCTCAAGGCATAACTTGACATTTAAAAAGGAATTACAGTTTCCCCAAAAGAATCTTCTGAGGCAAGTGCCTATGTTGTAAATCTCAATTGCCTTGAATTGAATTCTTCCAAGCCCGGGTTTTAACCCTGAGCTTTTTTTTCCAAATTGTCTCCACATATAAAATATTTGCTGAGTTCATCAATGTCTTCAGTATATCTGTCTACCAAGTTGTACAACTGAATTCAGTTAGTGTGCCATAAAGTGGGTTGTTTTTTGTTTGTTTGTTTTATGTCAATGGAATAGCAATGTACTCAATAAGCCCCAGTTAGCACCAAGGAATCCAGGACCTGCTTTCATCTGATCTAAAAAACCTATCAAGAGTTTTGCTGGCTTGACAGCATGGAGCCAAAGAAAGATTAAAAAAAAAAAAAAACACGGTGTTGGAAGCAGAAAATTATCCTAATCAAAATGTCACTTCTGAAAATATCTTTTTTTAAATGACAATAACTGTAAACAGAAATTTCCACAGTGACAATTAAACATAATTAAATGCTAGATTTCTCTTCCAGCTTCTTTCATGCTCTACAACTTATTTTTCTGAGCTGAACTCAATTTCTCTTTCAAGTGCATCTTGTTCCTGTCAGGGAAAAACGTAACTACCATTTAAAAAAAAAAAAAAAAAACTTCTCTGGTGAATTTAAAGGCATATCAGACGGTATTATAAATCTCAAAGACTGTGAAGGTATTTTCTCTAACCATGGAGCCGCAGATTCATATTCAACAAACAAGACATAAAGCAGAGGTGCAGACATGCACCCATGAGGGTCAGAAGGACACGGCACATCTGGAGCTAAGACAGTGATTTGAGTTTTCTTATTTTCTAGAAAGTAACCTACACTGGCCAAGTTTCGTTTTTTTGGATTTTTAATGTAACTGAATTAACCAGGAAATAAATTAACATGATTCCCATTCAATTGTATCAGGTCTCTGCCTTAGCATATTTACACATATGGCCTGAAAAAAAATTAGCCAGGCGTTAAAACAAACAAAAAAAAAAAACCTTTACTAAACAACTTTAGCCCCGCCCCCCCCAAAGTAGTTCTGTGAATTCTTTCCTAAGGATTCTCTTTCTATATAGGATGCTGTCCCATGAGGATCATGACACTTGATTTCATTGCAAGTAGCAGAATCTTAGAAAATTTGTGCTGAAACATTCACCTCTACCATCTGCCCCTTTATTTCTTTCCGTTTTTGCTTTTGCTGTTTTTTTTTTTTTAAACAATACAGCTTATTCTTTTTTTCTGGTCTAAATCTTTTTTAATTTTTATTTTTTCATTGAAGTATATATAGTTGATACACAACATTGTATTAGTTGAAGGAGGGAGGCAGAGTAATTCAGTTACACAGATAGTCATTCTCTTTTTTTTTTTTTTTTTTTTTTTTGCTCTCTTAGGGCCACACGTGTGGCATATGGAGGTTCCCAAGCTAGGGGTCAAATCAGAGCTACAGCTGCCAGCCTATACCACAGCCACAACAACACGGGATCTAAGCTGCATCTGTGACCTACACTACAGCTCATGGCAACACCAGATCCTTAATCCACTGAGTGAGGCCAGGGATTGAACCCGCAACCTCATGGTTCCTAGTCAGATTCGTTTCCAGTGAGCCACGATGGGAACTCTTTTTTTTTTTTTTTGGTCTTTTTATGGCTTCACCTGTGGCATATGGAAGTTCTCAGGCTAGGGATCAAATTGGAGCTGCAGCTGCCAGCCTACACCACAGCCACAGCAACACCGGATCTGAGCCGCATCTGCAAACTATGCTGCCACTTGCGGCAACACCAGGAAACTTAACCCACTGAGAGGGGCCAGGGATCGAATCCACATCCTCATGGTCACGATGTCGCATTCTTAACCCACTGAGCCACAATGGGGACACCTAGTCATTCTTTTTCATATCTGCCTTAATTCCTAACAGTAGGCCTGTCAAAGTTCCCCTCTTGCTTCATGCTTCTGCCTCTCTCATATGTGGATCTCCATGAAGGGTTTAATGCTTACACTGCAAACAAGAAAAAAAAAAGACAAAACAAAACAGTATGTTCTTGTCTTAATCCATTTAGGCAGCTTTCATGAAATACCACAGACTAGGGGATTACAGACAACAAACATTTCTCACTGTTCTGGAGTCTGGGAAGTCCAGGATCATGGCCCCTGCAGATTTGGTGTCTGGTGAGGGCCCCATTTGCAGCTCACAGCAGGCTGTCTTTTCACTGCGTCCTCACACGGAGGAAGGGGCAAGTGGTCGCTGGGGGGCCTCTATTAGAGGAACACTAACCCCATTCATAAGCCCGCTACCCTCATGACCTAAGCATTCCCAACAGCCCCGCTTCGTAATACCATGATATTGGGCATCAGAATTTCAACATATGGATTTGGAGGAAAACAAACATTCAGACCACAGCAATTTCTTTGGACAATGCGAACCCCTGAGAGCCAAATCCATAGGTTACAGACAACTTTCCCACCAGGCCTCAGTCTCTAAAAGCACAGTCCTTCTGGTGACGTTTCCTCACTAGAAATAGAGGCCTCTTGTATAAGACGTCATGTGCTAGCTCAATCGGATTCTAAGTCAAGGGCACTTACAAGCCACTGAGGGCTATGGACTCAATTTCGATGGTACGTACAAGTAAGAAGGGACATATAGGGTAGTTCCTGTTGTGGCGCAGTGGTTAACGAATCCGACTAGGAACCATGAGGTTGCGGGTTCGGTCCCTGCCCTTGCTCAGTGGGTTAACGATCCGGCGTTGCCATGAGCTGTGGTGTAGGTTGCAGATGCGGCTCGGATCCCGCGTTGCTGTGGCTCTGGCGTAGGCCGGTGGCTACAGCTCCGATTCAACCCCTAGCCTGGGAACCTCCATATGCCGAGGGAGCGGCCCAAGAAATAGCAACAACAACAACAACAACAACAAGACAAAAAAAAAATAAACAAACAAACAAACAAAAAGGGACATATAGGGAATTAGGCTGGCCGTCCATTAGAAGAGGCACAACATGTTGTTCAAAATGTACTGGACAAAAATTTTCTGGTTTTGTTTTGCTTTTATCTGTTAAAATATAGTTGGCTATGCAGGTATGGACAGTGTGAAGTCAAATGACTGAGAGAAAAGAAGAGAGCCACACAACACATAAAACGAAAGACAGGGAGGCCAAAAGGAGGCAGTGCAATGACCCTGCAGGTTTGGGGTGATCTTACCCCTGACCACCATCCAGTCACATCCCACATCAGTCCTCCCTTCCTTCTCTACACCTAGAACACTAGCCATTCGTCCAGTTTCAGCTAAGCCAAGCATCCCATTACCTCAAGGCATTCTTCTTCTCTGCTCTGTTATTCTAAATCCTGTTCCCACTTTTTCTTGCAACTCAAACCTATTAAACCCATGTTCTGCCTCATTGTCCCTACCTAAGAGGCCTTCCATGGCCCCCCAGCCTTCCTGAGGTACTCCTTTCTCATGTCAATTGAATTAAAACTCAAAATTGATCTACGTTCATTTTATCTAATGCCTGCCTTTTCTGATAGACTGCATGATTTTTCCTTCCTTCATTCATTCACACAACAAACATATGCATTGTTCTAAGGCCCTGGAGATAACAATGTCAGCAGAAGAGAAAAAGGACCTTGACATTGCCTCATGTAGCACTGTGTGTCCTCAGTGCCTCTCGCACCTAGAACAGTCAATGCTTTGTTGTAGCCCATCTATAAACCTCGTAGCATAGATGATGGTCAGATTGGTGGAGGGAGATTAGGGGTGTAATTCAGTTAAAGAATTTGATTCAAACTAGACGTGCCTGACTCTCAAGTCCATTCTCTTAACTACTTGGCAATCCATACACATGCACTTATGTATTATTAAAATATGAAATGTCTTCAAGTATAATCATACTCGTGGGACCCATTAACACCTAGCCCAGGGCTGGACATTAAATAGATGCTAATTTATAGGTTCCAATAGATCAAAACTTATAAATATTTTAAGTAGTTTGTACTTTGTTTTTCTAAAGAAAATAATATTCCCAGGGACCCAGTTTAATAACTGATACTTTGTGAAGCATCTTTCATGACTGAAAGACCACCTCGTCTTGGGTCAACCCATTTCTTTTCTGGGATTTGGCTAAACTGTGGAAAGCACCAGAATATTCGCAGAAGCAAGAAGAGACACATGGACATCCTGTATAATGAGTTTGTATCACAATAATGCCATGTGTGTCCACTTAGTGGTCAGAACACTGGTTCCCTACGAGGGTGTGCATGACCATCTGTTAAGGAATGGAAGAATGTTAGAACCTCTACTTTGATTTATTTTTATTTTATCTTTTGAAAATGTCTTCATTTACATGTGCTTTATTATGTATAGAATGTACAAAAACATTTTTACATGCCTAGAATTTATACATGCACATAAACATTGCAGATGCATAAAGAAACATTTTTTATGGATAGGGCTGCACAATTAAAACACTGGAAACTACTGCACATGATTTTCATGGGCCTGTTGGCCAGAGAAAGACAAATACCATATGATTCATTTACATGTAGAATCCAAAAAAAAAAAAATACAAATGAATTCATTGATACAACAAAAACAGACCCACAGACATAGAAAACAAACTTATGGTTATCAGAGGGGAAAGGGGAGAGGGATTAATTAGGAGTGTGGGATTAACATACACACTCTCCTAGATATAAAACAGGTAACCAACAAGGGCCTACTGCATAGCACAGGGAACTATACTCAGTATTCCGTAATAACCTATAAAGAAAAGAATCTGAAAAAGAATAGATGCATATATATATATGTATAACAGAATCACTGTGCTATATACCTGAAACTAAAGCAACATTGTAAATCAACTATATTTTAATAAAATTGTTTAAATAAATAAAAAGAAATGTATTGAAGTGGAAAAAATTGGAAACTACTGAGGTAAAACATAATGTAGGCAAAGCCCATCTCAAAAATTCAAACATCCTAGGTCACCTTATTTCACATAAATAAAATCTCTCTCCTATAGGGCATAAAATTAAGTCCAATTAAGAAGACATAGATAAGTCAGCACAGAACAATTGCTGCTAAAGAGAAAAATGTCTCAAAGAATCTTACTGATGTTGACCCTATAACATGCTTCCCTATATGAAGAGAGAAAACTACTATTTATGGACTAGTCACTAGATCAAACACATATCCTTTTTTAAAATCTTTACAACAACCTTATGCTAAGGTAGGAAATAGTTACTCTACTTTACGGATAATTAAACAAACGTTAAGAGAGTTAAGCAATGTCACACATCTAGGAAAAGGAGAAATTGACCTTCGAAAAATTTTCAATGCAAAGTTCAAGTATTTTCCTCCTAAGGCAGAATTCTAATTTTAGCACTTGGATGTGATCTTGGGGAAATTATTTAAACTTTTTAAGCCTAGATCATCTGTTTCTTAAAAGAGAATGATAAAGAGAACTACCTTCACTTGATTAGTATGTTTCACACTTGGGCTCTTTGTCACACTGGGAGAAACAAGCTAATGTTTTAGAAGTAATGTGGTGTCCTTGAGGCTTAGTTCTCTGAATCTCAGAGCTCATGTTGAGTAATTACAAGGAAGTTCAAATATTTTCATCTGTGTTGGTGCCTACTGAGCCCTCAAAAATATCTGTATCTGATCAGTTCTGAACGACAATAACTCCCATCTAATACAAATAATAAAATAGATTCAGAGCTGCTGTCAGAGTCAGAAATGGGAGAAACTTTTATTTTTAACTGGAATTCATGAGAAGAGAAGCTGAGTATCAAGGAGTAAGTGCTCCCCTCCTGTATTTGCTATAGATTCACCAGAAGAGATACAAATATATTTCTAATATAAGCATCACATCAAAAATACTAAAAAATAATCATTTAACTACAAAAGAATTATACTATTTTGGTTTTGCTAATAACAGTAATGCCTTGTGGCAATATTTATGTTAACTATGTGATATACCAAGATTACTAATTGGGTAATAAACTCTAAAATAGGTATTTACTTTGAAATTTATATAAAGAAAATATACTATAAATTTTGTCTATATGCTGCTCTAAAAAAAAATTCTGTGACTTAAGAAAATGAAATAAATTCCATTATTAAATTAACTAGGGTTATAGGATGTGGAACAGACAGTTCCAGCTATCTCAGAATTTTTGGCTAAAGCACTAAAGCTGAGAACAGTGAATGACGTGTAAACCATTCCTAACATTGTGATGGCTCATTTTACACCAACTTGACTGGGCTAAGGGATGACCAGATAGCTGGTAAAACATTATTTCGGCATGAGTCTATAAGGGTGTCTCCATGGGAGATTAGTATTTGCATTGGTAGACCGAGCAAGACTGTCCTTACCAAACATGGATGGGCATCATTCAATCCCTTGAAGGCATGAACAGAGGAAACAAAGACAGAAAAAGGGCAAACTTGCTCTCTGTTGGAGCTGAGACTTCCATCATTACCCAACTTTGAACATTTGTGTTCCTCTGCTTCTCAAGCCTTTGGTCTAGGACAGAATCACACCATTTATGTTCCTGGTTCTCCACCTTCCAGACAGCATATCATGAGACTTCTTGGCCTCTGTGATCATGTGAATCAGTTCCTGTAATAAATCTCTTCTTTATATATGCATGCATGCGAGTGTGCGTGTGCACATGTGTGTGTGTGAGTGTGTGTGTGTTCTGTTTCTCTGGAGAACACCAACTAATACACACATGGAGCTTTTCATACATCCTCCACAGCACCTGTTAAGAAGAACCAAACTGGTTCATTCGCTATCACAGCAAAAACCAATGTGAGATAAAGCTAGAGTGGAAAATTTTTCAAAGAGAATTCCTATGCACAGAGAGAGCTGGGCTGCTTCACCTCCTCTCTTTCCCTCCTTTCGTGGCACTCCCCCAATCCGCGCCATCAGTCAATGTCTTTGTGCCAATTGTGAAATCATTATTTCTTCACAAATCCATACATCTATATTCTGTTCAGTAATACAGGGGCTGGGACTTGGAAAACATCACTTCCTTTGTCAGCCGGCTTCCTGTTAGAGCTACACTAATAAAAGCGAGTGTCTGGGGGCCCGTTCATCCTGTAGGATATCCTCTCCAGGGTTGCTGTACCCACACCATCTAATGCTACAACGAGGCATGCCTTCTTTGGATTTGGTAGGCATCGTATGCCACCATATGCTGAGCAAGACAAAACTGCAGCAGCCCCAGCTGCAGTGTATGCAACTCTAGAGCTCAATTCTTAGGCTCCAGGAGATCCAACAACGCTTGAAGTGGCTGTGCTCAGTGAGATGCTGCTTTGAGTGGCTGGCAAGCCTGCAAAGGAGATTGATGGCACAGACCCCTAGGGAGTCTCAGTAAAGTCCTATCCACTTCTCTAGAAAACTAGTTTCCTTTGAGATACACATCTTGGTTTGTTACTGCAGCCTAGAACACATGATGATGGGACATGAACTGGCCATGGGACCTGAGCTGCCCACTATGAACAGGGAATTCTCTCATTCACCAAACCAGAAGACTTGATGTATGAGAGAAGCAGTCCAAAAGGCACACATAAGTTACATGGGCGGGTAGCCCAGACGCCTCCCATACATACTCCTGCTGCACTGCCTGCTTTCCACCAATGCACATGAGGTCCTCCTGGGGACTTCATCGTGGTCCATGACTAAGAAAGAGAAAACAATGACAAAAACCCCCGAGACTGGCTTCAACCTAGTCCTGCATGATATAGTGACATAAAATCAAAGTGGGCTGTTACAGCATTGTCTGTCCACTCAAAAGGTTGCTAGAAAGACAGGTAGAAGGGCTCCCAAACATTGAGAATGTTTGCTTGTCCACCTAACTGACCTGCTGCCAGAAGCAGAGCATCGCTGATTCGTGGACAGTGGATGACAGCACAGCTCAGAAAGGAACAGAATTGGAATACTGGTTTTCAGGACGTCTAGGGAGAGGTATGTGAAAGAATACCATAAAATGTGTATAAAGACTTCTTAAGGTATTTGTCACCTGTCTGTTTTGTGGGTCTGAAGAAAAAAAAAAAAAAAAGAATTGAATCGAAATAATGAACAACAGCATATAAGGTGGGGTAAGTGGTGGCTACAGGCAAAACACTCTAAAGTTCTTGCATTATTCGGGAAGAAGGGAGAGATACTGCTCAACCTCAGATTTTAAGGTAAACATGCATCTTATTATTTCTGAGATAACCACAAAGGAAAGAAATTGAGTTTAAAACTTCCAAAGTAGAGGGGGAAAATCTTAACATATTAGCAATCCGAATCCAGCAATATAAAAAAATAGATATATATGTTTTGATCAGAATCAATTTCTCCTAAAAATGCAAAGGTGATTTAACATTTAAAAATCCAGTAATGAAATTCTTACCATTAACAGAATAAAGGAGAAAAATTACATGATAATCTCAAAGTAAATATACAAAGAAAGACTTTTAAATATAATTGAACTCAACTTTAAATTTAAAAATCCTAGCAAACTCTTAAGGAAAGGAAACTTTCCCAAGTTTATAAAAGGTATCTATCAAAAAAAAAAAAACTTACTAATGTTGCAACAATCATTCCTCTTAAAATCAGAGACAAACTCAAAAAAACCCCAAGTATTACCACTTCTATTCATCATTGTATTAAAGGTCCAGAGAGTAAGACCAGAAAAAGAGACAGAAAAGCTATTGAGACTGAAAAGAAACAAACTGTCACTTTTTTCCTATTTTTTTACTAATACTAGCCATCATATGGAGATGGAAAAAAAAAGAGAAAATAAAAGCTATAAGAACTAGAAAAAAAGAAAACACTGTCATTTTCACAAACAATATGGCTCTCTACATAAAAAAAAATAATTTCAGGCTAAATAAGAATAAATAAGAGACTTTTGCATGTTTTTAGATGCACAAAATGGAAAACTTCGTTTCACAATTCAATAAACTTTCTAGTCCAATCTAGAAGAACGAGCTATATAGCAAAACCTCCTTGTGCTACTTTCATGGAGCAGGTCAGCTCTAAAACCTGAGTCAGGACTTCTCTGAGCTCAACAATCCCCCCAAATCACATTTTCAAACATGTTAAAATGCAGAAGTAAACTAATCAATATGGATTCAATAGCACCTTCTCTAGTGCAGAGCGGAGTAAAAATAATTTTTTTTTTTTTGTCTTTTTAGGGCCACACCCACAGCATATGGAGGCTCCCAGACCAGGGGTCGAATCAGAGCTGTGGCGCGCACCTACACCACAGCCACACCAATGCAGGATCCAAGCCGTGTCTGCAACCTACACTATAGCTCACAGCAATGCCAGATCCTTAATTCTCTGAGCAAGGCCAGGGATCGAAGCCACATCCTCATGGATACTAGTCAGGTTCATTAACCACTGAGCCACAAAGGGAACTCTGGAGTAAAAATAAAATTTATCTGGGAGTTCCCATCATGGGAACATTATAATTATTATTATAATAATAATAATTTATCTGTAGCTCAGTGAAGCATTTGCTTTGATGAAAAGCAAGTGTGGACTTTGCTGGATATTAAACAATAAAATCTCGGTCTTAATGGAGAAAATCTCAAATTCAAAAATTAATTCATTTGTACAAAGGCTTTGATTTTAATGAACATTCTTCATTATTTAGTCTTACATGGGGGGAAAAAAATCCTCCATGTAAGAACCCCAGATGTAAACTCTGTGTGAGAGAGAAGGCAATCGATTCAACAAACAAAGATGCCATTTATTTCAGCTCCATCTTCCTAATGCTTGCACAGAACGAAGAGAGGCACATAAGTAGATGTCTTTTACTTTACACAAATTACAACGTTTGTAACTCGAAGGATAACCTAGGACTCTTTTGTGACTTGTAATAGAAACTCCAACTCAGACTGTCACATAAAAAAGAGAGATCAGTTAACTGGCCACACAGATCTTAATTCCTTATATTTTTGTGGGCCACCTTATTTTAATTTTTTATTTTTATTGATTGATTGATAATCCAAGTAGAGTTCCTTCACAATGTTGTGTTAGTTTCAAGTGTACAACACAGTGATTCAGTATAATTTTTTTCAGATTCCTTTCTTACAGGTTATTACAAAATATTAAGTAGAGTTCCCTGTGCTATACAGTAGGTCCTTCGTGATTACCTATTTTATATAGAGTAGGGTACATATGTTAATCACGTCCTTCTAATTTATGTGAGTCATCTTTTAACCTTCTTTGAGGTCCCGGCATATTTATCATTCTGAACTTTAGACAGTAGAAATGTTTCCACTTTGTGTGTAAGGCAAAGAAAGATGATTTTGTGTTTCTAGAAACCATGCTCTTTGTATGCATTTATTCAGTCAACAACCATTCAATTAAATTTTAAGGATGACTATATGACCGGTCAAATACTTTGAAAAAGCACAACAATTTGTTTAGAAAGACAAGCTAGAAAGTAGTTAGATAACAATTTTGGTTAACCCCCAAAATGAGTGGCCTGGCCCCTAAATGCAAAAGGAGTTCATAGAAACAGAAAATGGAGGAAAGCTAGAGCAATACAAAAACATTCAATGAACCAGGCAAAGCAAGAACTACCCCTAGCGAGTGTCTGATGTTGAAAAGCAGAAGGCAGTGGCAGCTGGGATATGCACCCAGATCCTTCCCTCAGAAGCAAAAGCTCACTCCGCCAGCTGCCAGGAGTGCCAGTGGTAGTAGGCTCTCTCCTGTGCCCTTGTCCAGACTTGTCCTTGCACAGAAGGCAGATGCCTCACCCAAGGTCACATCTCTCTTTGGAGGAAGCTGCTTCTAACAACTGGAGTTACAAAGGCCTGACCCCCAAGCTTCTCCTGGAGCCACCCTTAAGCACCTCCCAGTTCCAGGACCTCTAACATGATTCTCCCTAGTGATTAGCTGAGGACTGTTGCCATGCAAACCCATTTCCCTCACTCCCTTCAAGATGCTGCTCCCATGAGCTCCCCACATTTAACTCCCTGCAGGCAAATCTCCTTCTCATAGTCACTTCTAAAGGAACCTAGCCTAAGACATTTTAGAAGAAAGGGAAAATAGGCCATATAGAAAAATGTCAAGCAAAGACTTGGCATTATATGTACTGGGCAGGGTTTGGGATTGAAAGCAGTGTGTGGGAACAATGAAAAGCCTGGTGACTTAGATCTTGAAGGACCCTAAATGCCACCCTCATCTGGAATTCATCCCATAAATCAGGGTTTCAAAAACCTCTGCATCTTCAGGGGCCCAGACCTGTGAATTTATCATTCCGGATGTCTGGACAAAGCACTAAACGTCATAAAACGCAAGCCTGAAAGTTCTCTAATATTTGATTATCTTAAAAATTTACATCGACCTCACTTTTGTCCACAGTTATCAGCATTCGCCATAATGAATGCACGCACTTGTTTAAGAAGCATGGCCACATGTGTGGAGAAACAGCACATTCCTTTATATTTATTTTAGCAGGGAAATATAAATATCACTGTTTGGATGGTCAGCATGTCAGCCCCATATAAACCGGATCAGGCGGGGCAATATGATAGAATCGTGGGAGTGCCGCGACTAAGTAAGCAACCATTAGAAAAGAAAGGGACGCATTTCACACAAGAGGCATTCCACACGAAGTAATGGAAAGATCTGATAATTTACCGGATGTATTTAAGGAAAGGGAGGAGAGAAAGGTGGCTGAGTAAACCACTGCCGGAACAAAGAAGCAAGGAATAGGAGAACCGCCTGTGTTGTTTGGGCTCCCTGCTCGTCATTTTGAGTTTGAAGCACCTAAAAGATGATCTGCAGAGAAGATCTTCCAAACAGTCTCCACACAGACACATCCACACGGTGGGCAACACGGCGATGCATTGATGTTACAGCGGATTCCAGTTTGGCCTCAGACGCATCCAAAATGAGATGCAGTGTGTTTTCTTTACCAAGGTTTCAGTCACCTTCTCGAGACTATCTCAGTGTTCAAGCCTCTTCATGTTTAAGGCAGCTGATTCCTGAGTATCCCTACAAGGAGCTGGGGCACAGGATGAAATAAAGGGCTCTGTGAAGCCAGGTAGCATGTAAACAACTCTGTGTTTTTTCAGCTCTTTAAGAAAGCTCTTTTAAAAAGAGGTGAGGGAGTGGGTATAGCATGACTGTAGGGCTGTAGTTGAACATTCTTGACTCATTCTTTTCTGCCTCCTCACCACGTCTACTCACCTGGCCCCCGTCTCCACTACCTGCTCCTGGCCTCTCATCTTCATCACTTCTGATCTAGTCAAATTAATTAGTGTTTTCCTCTCTCAGCCTCTGCCAAATATCCCCATTAAGATTCCAGTTGACAAGAAATTCACTATCAATATACAAATGCGGTAAGGGCCTCGAGAAAATTGAAATGATATTAAGTAAATGACCTAAAGCTAAAACTAATAGTGCAGTATCCAGAGAGCTTGAAAAATTGGGTGGGTTGAGAGGACAAAAATAGCCAGTCAACTTGGTACCTTATATAAAAACTATATACATTCTTATTTTTTATTTTTCTTTTTAGGGCCACACCTGTGGCATATGGAAGTTCCCAGGCTAGGGTCAAATCAGAGCTGCAACTGCTGGCCTTCACCACAGCCACAGCAACGCCAAATCTGAGCTGCATCTTCGACCTACACTGTAGTTCAAGGCAACCCCAGATCCTTAACCCCCTGAGCGAGGCCAGGGATGGAACCCACATCCTCATGGAAATTAGTCAGGTTCTCAACCTACTGAGCCACAACAGGAATTCCCTAAACCATTCTTATTGTCCATTCTTTTTGTGTGTCTAAGTTATAATAATACTGCACATATAATCTTGACTTCATCTTGATTTGTGTAAAACTTAGATTCAGTCTTAGTTCAGGAAGAATTGAAGGTATTTTCCAAAGAAGTATACATTATGATCAAATGACATAAATGAAAAGCGGGGTGGGGGGAGATAAAGTAAAATAAGTGAAGAAAATGTGGAGGAAAAATGAGGGTATAAACCCTCAGGATAACGGCCTCCATTCCGGCTGTCACTAGGCTATGAGTTTTCCGGAAGCCTATGACAAAAAAAAAAAGAAAGAAAGAAAGAAAAAAGAGGGAGGGAATACCACTAAGTACACAATTCAATACAGTTATCTACTACTTTTGATGTGATAAAAATGCATAGTAGTTCTTACAAGTGGATGCTGCCAAATACCCTGAGCGCACCACCCCACACCCTTTAACAGGCAAAACTATGTTTTCATGGGCCGATTCTTACAATGAGTGACTCTTAATAGAGGCTTTTCCACTGTACAGCTCAGCAAAAGTGATTCTTCAACAGTCCAACCTTACGCAGAATGGGTACCCAAATCATCATCAAACTAATTTTATCCTAATAAAATAACTTTGAAAAATAACTTAAGAACTTAATGGATATGATCTTCATGAATTCTTCTTTCAATATTATTTCTCAAAACTGAACATAAACCAAGTGATTTCGATCTCTGTCTTGAATTCATGACCAATCTATAGACGGTAGCGACAGAATGTAGGTAACTGCACCCAATGTCCTAACAATGTTAAGTGACAGTCAGATTGAAAGTAATTCTGCCAAAACTAGGACTTTTTGTGAGCTTCCAAAAAGGAGAGTATTTGACATCTGTATATTTTAAGTGTTGTTTTTCCTGTCATTATTGTACCACTAAGAGGAAAGATACTAGGGAATCTTTCAACAAATATTTCTGGGCAGAACAGAAATAATATTCTGTGCTTAGTAATCTGTAGCTGGTTTAGCTGTCATTTTATATAATGCTAAGATTGTTATTCTATTTTGGAAGTAAAAAAAAATACATCAGGAAAAAAATGAAATAACCAAAACAGTACCAGGTCCTATAGAGAGCATTCTTAGGGGTAAAAGGGTATTAAAAATAATCTCTCAAAAATATGAAGCTACAATAAATCTTATACAATGAAGTTCACTTTATACAAATAGATACGTTATTTTAATGTAAAAATCAAATACATCCTCAATTCAATACAGCTTGTCACTATGAATTTAGATCAATATGTTCAAACAGCGAAGGAACAGCAGGAGTTATACACTCCTATATGCTCCAGGCTATACTTCAAAAAGAAATTGCTTTTTATGTTAAAGGAACAACTTACAACCTGAAACTATCAGTATGTTTCATGTAGAACACTATCCCACCATGAGTTAATTTAGATATTTTACTAACTCCTGTTCAGATGTCTTATTATTGCTAAGAACTTTCAGGAACAAAAATAACAACAATAGAAACTACTCTATTTAACAAATCTGCCCCTTACCTTATTCAGTTGACATACTTGATTTTAGGGCTAAGTTTCTTAAAAAAATAATCTCTAGATGTGAATTTCAAATATAAATTTCTAACTTCTAGGTGTATAATGACAGAATGTATTGATGAGTATGAAATGGACCAGGCATATAAACAAAAAACCAAGGTCAGCTTTTGTATAATTATCAGAACAGAATGGTTCAGAACAACCCAAGTGTATCAGTCTTTTCTAAATACACATGAGGTTTTTTTCTGCTGTTTTGTTTTTGTTTTTGTTTTGGCCATGCCTGAGGCGTGCAAAAGTTCCCAGGCCAGGGACCCAGGGACTGAAACCACTCCACAGCAGTGACCCAAGCCACAGCAGTGACAACGCTGAGTCCCTAGCCATTTTAGCCACCAGGGAACCCCATGCATGAGCTTTTGAGGACAGGAAATGTTTTTCTTGAATTTATATGTCTCAGTACATAATACAGCACCAGATAAATATGTACCAAATGAATGTAAATGAAGCTCCAAACATCATGCACCAAAGAATAGATGTTGAGAAGACAACAAAGACATAATGAATTTTCAAGAAAGTGAAATTTCCTATAAACTTCTGAGAACAGTCCCAGACTCCTAGTGCAAAAAATAATTCATACACAAACTATACCTTTCACATGTGATAGGTTGGTGCTGATTTTTTCATTCATAAATATTCTGACAGCTACTTAGGAGAATACATCTGATGTACTAGCTATTTTCAAGGCATGAAGACATAGCTACAAATCCGTCTTTGAGGAGTTAATATTCTAGTTGAATAAACAATATATACTGAAATCAGCTATATCATATCCAATGAAATAATATCAATAGGGGACAATAAGGGATATGAAGAAAAACAGAAAATCATGCTACAGAGAGTGATAGGGGAGTTGGGGTTGTGTGTGCTATTTTAATTAAGGCTGAGCTAATAAGGAGTATTGTGGATTGTATTCTAATTATGGAATAATGATTCCAAATTATACCAAAGTATATTGTCACTTTTATGACACACCAACAAGCAAAGCCTCCCCTAATCCCACCAATGAATGCGCCCGCGCGCGCGCACACACACACACACACACACACACACACACACACTACAAAACACATACTTTCCTTTGCCAAGTGCTACTTTCTTTTCCACTTTTGCCACAATGCTTTTTCAGAGATACCAGAACTACAACCTGAGTTAGTTAGTTCTATTCTCTGGAGACAAGAAACTCAACCTTTAAAGGATTGTTCCACATGGCCTGTCACTGGGTAACAGATACTGATAAAAAAGAGAAGTAAGGAGTTCCCATCATGGCGCAGTGGTTAACGAATCCGACTAGGAACCATGAGGTTGCGGGTTCAATCCCTGCCCTTGCTCAGTGGGTTAACGATCCGGCGTTGCCCTGAGCTGTGGTGTAGGTTGCAGACGCGGCTCGGATCCCGCGTTGCTGTGGCTCTGGCGTAGGCCAGTGGCTACAGCTCCGATTCAACCCCTAGCCTGGGAACCTCCATATGCCGCGGGAGCGGCCCAAGAAATAGCAACAACAACAACAACAAAAAAAAAGACAAAAGACAAAAAAAAAAGAGAGAAGCAAGAGGGATATGTGGATGACCGCCAACATTTACTGGGTGTCCACTAAGTGCCAGGCACCAGACTGGGTTCTTTAGACTTTGTTTCATTTCATATACTCCGCACGAAATCCCCCTTAAGTATTATTTTGCAGATAAAACAGATGTTCAAGGAGATGAAGCAACTTGCTTAGGGTCAAGCAAACAGTAAATGATTGTTAGCCCAGACTTACTTCCAAAAAAATCACCTGCCTCATCCCATATAACTATACCATGCATCTTCCTCCATATTAAATACAAATGCACTTGGGAGGGGGTGGTTATGCATTAAGCCTTGTAGAGGGGTGTGAATTAATTTACCAGGTCCTCTCGAGAGAGCAGATATTACAAAGGGGAAAATACGGATGCAAGTGAATTAGGTAGTTAAGTACATATTTAAAAGTTATTCACTGCACCTAAAGGTTAATTAATGGGATGGGGGAGGTTTTGCTCTAGGTCTTAAAGGAATAAATATTAAGATGGTATTTGCTTGCTGGTTTTATCTTTGATCTTTTTTTTTTCTCCATAGAAAGGAGAAAATATACAAATTAATGTTTTGTTTAATGCAATAAACATCTGCCTAGCTTTATAGTCAGTGTCCCATTAGACACTTGAGTAAATGCACAACAAAGCAGAAGGCAACACACTTGTTTCCCAGCATTAAGAACTGAAGATCTGCTGTTAGGTACAAGACATGGTATAATATATGAACAAATACCTCTTGTCAGCAGATCACTGGCACTCATGCACCCTTTAGTTAGAAGAAACTTCTCTCCCACTGGATAGACTGTCCTCAGAGGAATGGCACAGAAAGCAGGATGATGCCACTACTCAGGCTGGTGACATCAGTCCACTTTTTATGATACACATTTTAGTGCTATAAAATTCCCTCTCCGCACTGTTGGAACTGCATCTCACACATTTTGATGTATCTTCCTTTTCACTGATGTATATTTATTTCCTTGTGATTTTTTTCTTTGATTATATAGAAGTGTGTTGTACAGTTTCCCAGTGTTTGGGGGGAACTTTCCTGTTTTCTTTCTCTTATTGATTTCTACTTTTGTCCCATTGTGATGGAGAAAACAGCTTGTCTGATTGCAATGGAGGATTGTTTTGTGATTCTGGGGAAGAATCCAGCTTTGTATACATTCTGTGCCACTTGAAAAGAATGTGTGTTCTGCTATTATTGCATAGAGTGCTCTACTGAAGTCAACTAGCTCCTGTCGTTTGATGTGTTGCTGAGTTCCTCTACAGTGTTTCCAATTTTCTGTCTAGTTATTCTCTCAATTGTCAAGAGAGGGGATTTGCAGTCCCCCACTATAATTGCAGATTTATCTATTTCTCTTGTTAGTTTCATGGGTTTCTGCTTCACACAACTTGCAAATCTGCTGTTCAGTGCAGATAATTCACAATTGCTCTTTTTCCTGATGGGTTGACCCTTCTGTCATTATAGAATGAAACTTCCTGCCTTTGGTAATTTTCTATCCTCTAGAGTCTACTTTTTCTGATATTAACATAGCCACTCCTGCTTCCTTTTGATGTTTGCATAGTATTTTTCCATTCTTTTAGTTTTATTCTGCCTGTATCTTTGTATTTGAAGTAAGTTTCCTGAAAACAACATTTAATTGGTCACATTTTTTTAATCCACTCTAACAATTTTTTTCTTTTTAGAGCTGTACCAGCAGCATATGGAAGTTCCAGGCTAGGGTCAAATTGGAGCTACAGCTTTCCCACCTACACCACAGCCACAGCAACGCCAGATCCAAGCCGTGTCTGTGAACTACACCATAGCTAATGGCAACACCGGATCTTTAACCCATTGAGTGAGGCCAGGGATCGAACCCGCATCCTCATGGATACTAGGTGGATTCACTTCCACTGTGCCACATTGGGAACTCCCACTCTAGCAATTTCTGTCTTTTAGACCATGTTGCATTTAATTTAATTGTTGACATATTACAGCCATGTCTGCCATGTTATTTTTTGTTGTCTGTTCTCTGTTTTGTTTAGTTTATTTCCTTTTTCCTATACTGGGGGTTACCTGAACATTTTTTAAATTGCATTTTTATTTATCTATAGTTGAGGGGATCTCTTTGTATAGCTTTTTTAGTGGTTGCTCTAGGTATTACATTTTACAGACATAATCAATTAAGCATTGTGATTTACCAGTTTGAGTGAAATAGAGAAAACCTATCTCCCTTGCACCTTTAGTCTTCCCTGCTTATAAGACTAGTTCCTTAAATATTTTCTCTACATGCATTTACAGCCACATTTGTCATTTTTAAAGTTGTTTTCAGCTTTCAGACATAATTTAGAAAACTCAAGAGGAGAAGGAAAAAATATTATCTTTACTCACTTACTGCTCTCTCCATGTTCTTTCTTCTTGAAGCTCTAAACTTCCTTCTTTTATCATTTCCTTTCCTGTTTAGAGAACTTCCTGTAGCCATACTTTTAGGGAAGGCCTGCTGACGACAAATTCTCTTGATTCCCCCTTCACTTCTGAAGGCTATTTTCTCTAACAGAATTCTAGATTCTCCTTTTTAGCACTTGAAAAGCACTGTGCCCCTTCCTTCTAACCTCCATAGATTGATGAAAAATCTGGTGTCATTCGAATTGTTTTTTTTTTCGTCTAAAGGTATAATGTTGTATTTCTCTGGCTCTTTTCAAAACTAATGGCTAATGTCTCAAGAAGTTAAACATACACTTACCCTATGATCAGCCAATCTAGTCCAGGTAGACAAGAGAAACAAAAGCAGAAATCCAAGCAAAATACTAATTTATCGATCAAAAGACATAAACTACTGACAGAGGATACAACATGGATGAACTGCAAAATAATGATATTAAGTTTAAAAAAATATACACCTTCCCCAGGAAAAAAGTGCATAGTGTATGATTCTATTTATAGACAACTCTCTAGAAAAGGAAAACCACTCAGTGAAAAAAGGAGATCAGTGGTTGCCTGGGGATGTGGAAGGAGTGAGGAAGGGCAGGAGGGAGGCATTACAAAGAGGCATTCCAGACCGCAGGGGATGGGAGGTGCATATGGGAAGATGTCTCAACTGAGTCCATATATTTTAAGGCACCTTCCAGGAAATTCCAAGCATTTTCACAGCATATTAACTCTATGACACCTGACCACATATAGGTGCAAAGGAGATGCCACCACTCATAATAAAGAAGTGCTGTGCAAAAAGAAACAGAGACATGATCTCTGCCTCAGCACTCTTTCTTATGTTCCAGGACTCATATGCATTTATTTTTTAATATTTTTGCTGATCTTTTTTATTTTTTTTTGTCTTTTGTCTTATTAGGGCCACATCATGGCACACAGAGGTTCCCATGCTACGGGTCTAATCAGAGCTACAGCTGCCCGGCCGATACCACAGCCACAGCAATGGCAGATCCAAGCCACGTCTGTGACCCACACCACAGCTCACAGCAATGCCTGCCTGATCCTTAACCCACTGAGCAAGGCCAGGGATCAAATCCACAACCTAATCGTTCCTAGTTGGATTCGTTTCTGCTGCACCACAACGGAAACTCTTTTTTTGTGTGTGATTTTTGCTGATATTTCAAAAAAATTTTTGAGAGGGAGAAGAGGAAAATGCATACACTTAATTAACTGGAATTTTAAATTTTCTTTACTCAGAATTTTAGTTTATTTTTTATTGGTTGCCATATATAAACCAATGATACAATTCTTAACTACATTCACATAATTGAATGTTTAAAGAAACCCAATGAATGAACTAGTACTCGTTTCCTAGATGTTTTTTTAAGTATTTTTAAATTTTGAAATAATTTTAAACTTACAGAAAAAGTATATGAATAGCATAAGGAAATCCATATACGCTTCACCTAGAGGCCCCATTTTGGTTTTGTTGCCAGATTTCCCCAAAATATCCTTCACAGCAAAAGTATCAAATTTAGAACCATATTTTGCACTTAGTTGTCATCTCTTTCAGTCTGAGACCTATTTGACCTTCATAATCTTAACATTTTTTAAGATTCCAGATCAGTAGAATTTCCCCATCAGGCTTATCAGATATTTCCTCATTATTTAAGACACACGTGAGTTACACGAATATTACAGAAGTGACGACACGTTGTCTTAATTGCATCCTAACCGGGGGAACATGATATTGGTTTGCCCATCACATAAGTAAAGGAGTGTCTGCCAGGTTTCTTCACTACAGAGCTACTTTTTTCCCCTTTATATTTAATAACTATTTTGTGGAAAGATACCAGAGATTATGTAACATCTCATTCCTCATCCCACTTTCACCCATTAGTTTTTTAGCAAGCTGGTTGCCAAGTAGTGATTTTCTAATTCCATCACCCCTTCCAATTTTATTATTTGTACTTATTATAAGGCAAAGCTTTCTCTTCTCCCCATAATTGAAACACATCCATGCATCCCATGAATGTGTGAAATAAAACATTCCTATTTTATAAAGTAAGATAATGTGACTATCAATCTTTATTTCAATTCTTAAATCGTCCCAGACGTTCATGGGAGCGTCTTCAAATGGCTTCTGTGTCCCTTTGACATGATCCTATCATTCTTTGACACTTCCTTTTTAGCATAATAATATGTTCCAGGTTTCAGCTCATATTTCCTAGCTCCAAGCCCAGAATTAACCATTTCTCCAAGAATACCTGGTTCCACTGAATGGGGAATGGTATTTAGAACCCAAAATCTGGTTGCTAGGGTCAACCGTACATTTGATGAGTCCATCTCATAAATCAATGAACACAAATGGAGACCATGTGAGCAGAAGCCCTTTGAACTAAACCCAGAAGGTCCCAAAGTGATTCCATTCTTCTTGAAGTAGGTCAGGCCACATGTGGGAAAATGTGGTGAACTTAGTTTGCCATATTTTCAATATACAGAGATTTAAAAATTCCAAGGAGATTTTTTTATGAAGATCCCATTAGTCTGGTTTTTTTTAAATGATTAAAGTACAGTGAATTTACAATGTTGTGTTAGTTTCAAGTGTACAGCAATTATGTGTGCATGTATCTTCTTTTTTCAGATTCTTTTGCATTACAGGTTACTACAAAATATTGAGTATACTGTGCTATTGAATATACTGCACACCGTGCTATACAATAGGACCCTGTTTTTTAATCTATTATGTATACAGAGTCTTATATCCCAAACTCCTCATTTATCCTTCCTTCTTCCTTTCCTATTTTGGTAACCATAAGTTTGTTTTCTATGTCTGTGAGTCTATTTCTGTTTTAGAATAAGTTCACCTGCAACATTTTTTTTTTTGGATTCCACATACGAGTGAAATCATAAGGCATAGGATTTCACACTCTTGTGAGTATGTCAGGCCTGAACCAAGATATATCGCTGCCCTAGCACCTTTCCAACAAACAATTTTCAAATAATTATTCTATTTAACTAGACAAGAGAAACTGAAAGTATATATTTCTTTGTAATAAAAATAAGTACTTTATTGCAACATTTCACATCATATAACCTCTTGGGAATGAAATTTAACTGCTCACAATACTAACAAAATAGATCACTCGATCCCAACACGCAACAGAATTTCTGACAGCCAGTTTCTTTGACTGTTCAGTAGTTAGCCCTAGGGTTTGAGATAAGTCTTGTGTTTGCACTTACCTATGTGTGTTGCAAAAACCTATGTGTGTTTACTTTGGTGGGAGCCTAACCATTTCACATCTTACCAGCTAAGTAAGGAGCTATGTGTGAAATGTATGTTAAATATGATTATAGCTCTAATTTATTGCAGCGATGTAAAGCTCTCCTTATAGACTAATGTCCAGACTGACTGCCACTTGCCTGCCCTGAGTAGGCCAGTGAGGACACTAAAATTATTAATATCTTACAAACATTTCAAAGAGTTTGTGGAATCTGTCACTTTTAACATTTTCACCTTACATCTTTATGCCATTTAATTAAAATGTCATTACCCAAGCCTCTAATGCAATCATTTCTAGACATGGTTTTGTAATGCCTCAAAATAGCTTCAGAATAGTTAAAAGTAGTATAAGTTAATACTTCTAAATCAACCTGGAAACAAGATTAGTTTAATGCTAAAGAAGTTTTTGAAACACCATATTGTATGTAGCACTTTTATAAGTTTCTCAAATGATAAACTGTTAGAAGTAAATAAACTAAGTAAGAAATAAACTAATTATCTAAACTAAGTAAATAAACTGTACAGGCTTTAAAAAAAGAAAAACAACAACAAGTATCCAAGCATTCTCAACACCAGTATGTTACCTTTGCTATTGTTTTAAATAACATTCACACATTCTCTCTGAAGTACTTCACTCCAATGATTTTTTTTTTAATCAGTCCTAATTTACAAAATCTGTTAAGGGAACATATTGTCAGGTCTCATATATTCAAAACTAAAATAAGCCAATGTCACCAACTCCAGTGCCTCAACCGCCACACACAAAAATCACAACAAAGCACAGATATTAAAACTGGGGATCACCTAACTATTCTAATTCATGGTTGGTCAAGAGAAATTTTAGCTTATGTCACTGTTTCTGACCATGTGGCCCAAGAATTAAAGATGTGACAATAATTTATGCTACTTCTTAATAAATTCAGATTCCTAGGCTCCTCATCAGATCTCCTGAAGCAATTTTTATGAGAACCATTGCCCAGCGTCCTGGGAGTTTTGAGGAGAATGTTAGAACATTGCACCCTAGTGCTGCTTGTTTTCTAGCATGAGGAGAGGAAGGCTACAAGCCAGCGAGATTTCCCAGTTTGGGGAAGTATGTGTATTTCTCCTCTCAAGACCAAGCTCTCTCATGATCAAAATTGTTGCGTAAGGACCTGCTTTCAGTAGAAGAGAACCCACTTTTTTCCTTCAATTATGTAAAGTGCATTTCACCCCTTAAAAGTTAACTACTCATGGGAGTTCTCATCGTGGCTCAGCAGTAACGAATCCAACAAATATCCATAAGGACGCGGGTTCAATCCCTGACGGTGCTCGGTGAGTTAAAGATCTGGCATTGCGGTGAGCTGTGGTGGAGGTTGCAGACGTGGCTCAGATCCTGCGTGGCTGTGGCTGTGGTGTAGGCCAGCAGCTGTAGCTCGGATTCTGCCCCTAGCAGGGAACTTCCATATGCTGCAAGTGCGGCCTTAAAAACAAAAACAAAAACAAAAACCCCAAAATGTTAACTACTCATCACTGCAATCCAAGCTAATGAGGGGTATATGCAATATATGATCCCCAAAATCAATAAAATAAAAGCATGCAATCTTGTTTGTTTTTTAGTGAGGAGGGCTAATGATTTTATGAGACACTTTTGTCAAAATTTAACATTCATCAATGGAATTAGCTGGTGAGCATTTGGAAAAAAATAAGCATTAAAAAATCAATTTGGATTTATTTCCTAATTATGTAGAAAGTTTACATACAGTCCCAACTGTATTATTACCATTTGGAGAAAACCTTGGGGATTTTGAAATAAGTTAACAAATGAGGACATCTATTAAAAACAATTCATTTATTTTCACTGGTAAAACACACTTTATACACTAGAGAAGAAACACTCCGAATGTATTTATGATTCTTCTGATGCAGTTAACACATAGTGCCACAGAAGGCTATTATGTTTCAACTCGGAATATTTCCATCTATATAGATAGAGATAATGGAGAGATAGGTATAGATACATATTTATGTATAGTCTCTAATCTTTAGACTCACAGAAAAGAATTCTAGCAGCTCCAGCAATTCTGTTTTTGTATGTGGACTTCTTTTCGCAGAACTTTTGGCAGAAACAAGAATCAAGACATAACACTGTAGGACTTTATGACTACAGAACAGTTTCAGTTGAAATAGCGGTTGTTTATCTCTCAAGATACGAACTTACACGTTGGTTAGAGAAACCAGAGTTGTTGCAAATCTTGGTTATTTGAAACCCGTTATGACCATACCCTTGTCCGCTCCCTTTTTGTGCTGGGACATTCAACTGCATTCTTTTTCCCCCTGCAGTTGTCGTTCTGCTCTCCTCAGTCCGGAGAAGGTGCTCCATCCTCTAGCTCTTCCTTCTGCCGCGTTCCAGCCTTAAGAGACTGCGGAAGTATAACCCCCACCTCCCGCCCAAGAATGACCAAAACGGTTTGGTTTGTGTGTACTTTTTCTTTTTTTTTTCTTTCTTTTCTTTTTTTTTTTTTTTTTTTTTTTTTGCGGGAGGGGACATTTCGGCCCTCCCACGTATACTCGCGGCGGGTCGGTGTCCAGCCGAACCGCTGGACCGGGAGAGGAAGGAACCCTGGACAGCCCTCCCCACCGGCCCCTGCAGCTGCCCAGCGCCCTGGCAACCAGCGGGACGCTTTCCCGGTGCCAGGTTTCAGTCTCCAGTTCTCATTTTTCTCCTGTTCGCCCGCTCTTCCTTTCTCCTTCTGTATTTTTGTCATCATTCCTTTGATGGCGAGAGAAAACAGCTCAGAGCTACATGTCTCCTTCCCATAAATACGCGGGTGCTTTTCCCGAACCTTTCTCCGCCCCCTTCCTCCCCCTAACACAGGTAGGGTCTGCAATGAATGCAAAGGACTCTCGTTTCACCCAGAGACCAATGTCAGCGCCTCAGCTGGACAATTTCATTCAACACGCCCGCCAGAAGCCTACTCCTTACCACTTGAGTTTTCTTCCAGTTAACCTTCCTGCATCCATCCCATTGCTAAGCACCTCCTCCACCTTTTTTCGAATTCTACTACTGCCCACATGAGGGGAGGAGGGGGAAGCAACGCGCAAGACAGTGTGAATTCCGGGAAGAAAGTGTGTGTAAGACTGAGTGTGTGCATCCGTCCATCTCACCCTGTGCGGGCCCTGTGCATGTGGCTGCGAGGTGCAGGAGTGACACCTCAAACTTGCCCTGCCAGGATGAGGCTTGTCCCTCCGGAGCTCACCTGTCCACGCCCAGGTAACCGAACAAGTGCCCGCGCGGCCGCGTTCCAGGACACTTGGATGCCAGAGAACTGGGGCCACAGGGGCACCCTTCCGCGCATCTCTTCTCCTTCCTTCCCTCCGGGGTGTTCTGCACCCCTTCCCCCAAAGACACGCGGGACCCCCTTCGCCCACAGCGCCTTACCTCAAACAGGGGACCGATCTTGTTCTTCTCCAGGTAAGCCTGGATCCGGGATTGCTGATGAGACGCCATGGAGAGACCGATGGGCCGCAGAGAGTGCGGGAGACCGCGCGGCGGTGCGCCTCCTCCGGGAACACCCGCTCTTTCCCCTGGACAGCGGCCGGGACAGGAGCTCGGGAGCCCTTGCTCCCCCCGCTCGGCACGGCGGGCTCGGCTCCGGGCGCGGGCGTGGGCTGCAGCCGCGGGAGCTGCGAGAGCGTGGGGCGCCGAGAGGCGGAAGCCCGGGCGCGGCGCCGCCAACTCAGACAACTCGGAGGCAAGGGTAGCGCTCCCGCATCGCGCTCGCCTTCTTGTCCACCGCGCGGCTCTCCGTAGCGCCCGGGCCGCGGGAACTGAAGCAGAGGTTCCCGGTTCCTCCTTCCTCCAAGCGACCGCTGCAGGAATCAGGGGGCGGGAGGCGAGCCGGGAGGCGCGGCTCTGCCTAGAGCGGCGCCGGGGGGCGCCCTCGGGCGGCTGGGGGCGGCAGGGTTCGAACTCGCGGCCAGCGTGCGCGTGCGTGCGTGTCCGCGCCCGAAGGTGGGCGCCCCTCTCCCAGGGATCTGGAGCCGACAACCGGGGCTGCTCCCCAGCCTGCGCTCGCCCTGCCAGCCGCTCCCTAGCGACAGCGCCTCTCCGAAAGCCAATGGTGAAGGTGCTTCTTTCCAAGTGCACATAAATCTGGTGCTTGTTGGCTGCTTCTTGGCAGCTACAAAGGCAGTTCGAAAGAGGGTCGTCCCCACCGCCCCCTGTCAGCTTCTCCTTGGCACCTCCTGCGCTGCCCCCACTAGCCCAGGGTCCAAGATCTGCAGACTTGCGAGATGGTGTGTGGGTCTGAGGGTTTGCCTTCCATTAGGAAATCTGGCTTGGCTTGGAACAGGTCGACGGGCTAAGAGTCCACCTGAAAATTCCCAAAGTGCAGACACGCAAAGGTTGGGAGCAAATCTTTAGCTTTTGATAAGAAGAGATAAAAGCGAGCCGGCCCTCCCAAGTTTGCCTTCCTGATCCTCATTGGATCACAACCCACATATAATTATGGCTACAGTTACATCTCAAATACTACATTATTGCACTTAATGATATTTCATCTAGATGATTCCGAAGCTCTACAGATTTAGCCAATAAACATTCTTATTATGTGGGAATTTCCAAGGTGAAAATGTCCAGACAGCAGGGATTTCTTCACAACCCCTTCCACAAACTCTCAAAAGCTCCTGGGGTGGGGGGTAGGGGGGGAAAACATTGAGACCTCCAAATCAAATGATGACTCCCCTGTCTCCTAACACTGATGGGCTACCAACATAAAAAGATTTACATTAGTAAACATAAGGTTTAGACTGAAGGGAATAATTATCCTAAAAGAGACTGCAGCATTTTCTTTTTTTTTCCACTGGGTTCTGGATTTCTGTAATTCATAATACCTTTATGGATGTCAGTGTTTTTTTCTCTGTATTTTAAATGAACTACTAAGTAAAGTGTTAAGAATGGAATATCCCAGAAAGTATTGTTAATTCTATTTAATAATTTACGTAAGAAATCTGCCAGAATACCTAAGAGCATAACCATCACTGATAACCTGAATTAGACATGATTTAGATCAGAAAGACGCCCAAGTTACTACTTTTAGATTCAGACTCGGGTGATCTACCCAGGGAGAGTTAAACTGATGAGCAGTTAACAGAGTTATCTCATGTTTTCCACTGCAGATCAAAGGTATACTTACATAAATGTACAGGAGAAATTAAATATAGAGAGTGAATATCAACATTTGTATTTGTGACTAGGTGGTGTACAGCCATCTATGACTCAGCTAAAAAGTCAGGTGTTTTTGAGACCATATAGCACTGGAGAATCAGAATGGTACCTTCTTCTAAGAAACGTAAGGGAGTTGCTTCTTTAAATCAGATTATCATCCTACTTATTGTCGTCTCCATGCTCACTGCATCTAGGGCCCTGAATGGAAAAGACAAAGCTTTTCTGGCAAAATACTTAAAACAGTAAAGGGAAGATTGTGAACTATATACATTTATGTATATATGTATATTAAAACACTGAACAAATTACATTTTTAACATTCAGGAAATATTTCAGAAGTTTTCCAAGGCCTACCTCAACTACCATCTTCTCCACAAAGCATTTATTTGTTCTCTTCATTCATGCCCAAACTTGATTTCATTGCCAAAATAAATATTCATTGCATGGTCTCTCTATGGCAGACATTACGTTAGGAGTGAGGATTCAAAGGTGAAGGGCCTTGTCTTTGTTCTCAGGTGTTCAGTCTTTTTGAGACCATTGGCATATACACAAATAATGACATTATAATGCGCAGGGCTAATATAGATACATAAAACATGCCGTGTGCATACTGATGATAAAAAATTACCTGTACCCAGATCATCAAGGAATGCTCCATAAAGGACATGATGTTTGAGCAAAGTGCCAAGGAAGAGTAAAATTTTAAAGTTTTCCGCAAAGAATTGGTAAAGATGGGGAGAATATTTCAGGCTTTGGCATTTAAAAAAATAGCCTGTGCAAAGGCACAGAGACGCAAAACAGGCTGATGGTTGGAGCAACAGAGGTGGATATGGAGGGAGGTGGAAAATGTAATAAGCAGGGTTCGGCTCATAAAAGGTCTTACTTGATAAGAAATATAGACTTGCATCTTCTGGGTGATGAGAAGTGACCAAGGCATTCTGAGCAAAAGAGTAGTATAGTCGGGAAAAAGCTTTAGAAAGATCACTTTGGTTACATGGTTACATCATGCATGACAGGTTGAAGAAGAATGCTATGGGGGATAACAAAGCTAATTTAGGTTACAGAATCCATAAGCAAATCATGAGGGCCAGCCTCTGGACTGGAGATAAAGGGATGGAAGGACGGGACACAAAGAACGCTGATGAGTTTGTTGATTGCCCGTATGTAGGATGAAGTTAGAAGAGGGAATCATAGATGATCCCCTGATGTCTGCAGTAAAGCTAAACGCTTATTATAATTTGTCTAATTGAGAGGGCCAGGTTTTGATTTAGTACTTTCAAACTCCAAAACTGAAGCTACTTCTGTTTTCTACCCTGTATCCTGAAAATCAGTCAAGAATTCAGTTTCTAGAAACCAGCATTCCTTGGCAGGAGGGGCTGTGTCTCATGACCTGGCACATCGTAGGCACTCAGTAAATAGCAGTTAAATGAATGAGTTAAACATTAGTGGATCAATTCAATCCAGCTACATTATCTCAGGCTGAACTTTGCCCCTGACACATGACATTTATGTTCTGTTTTGTTCTGTTTAATTAATTATATGCATCTTTGTCTCTCTTTTAAATTGTAAACACTCTAAAGTCATGAACTGTATCTTAATAATTCTCTTGTACTTTATAGCATAAACATAGTATATTTTCATACAATATATTTTTCATAACATATCTGCAATTAATATGCTATTGCTATACACTTGGAGAATATATTTCAATTAGTCATTTAAGAGTGACTGAAAAGTAACCATTGTCTTGGACTGAATTTACCAACTGTTTTCTGCAAATATAACTTAGTACCTTTATGATCCATTCCTTTTTTTGGCTTGACTACAGCATGAAAAGGCCAATTTCGGTGAGATTGTTTTGACCTCATTGTGCTACAGAAGTGCCTATCAGCATAATTTACAAATATACAGAATCCAATTTATAGCATGTTCTAAAGCCCTTGTCTAACTCCACCTTGCACAGCTCCTGAAACAAGTGATTTTTGATGAGAGATGAGAGAACAAGAGTGAAGGCCAGTAGGTCTTTTTAGGAAGTATAAGCAATCTAATCCCTTGAAATTAACTAAATATTTAAATAAGTATGCAGAGAAGTTCTGTACAAGTTCCTTGAATTTAGGCTGCTAGCCTGAAGCCTACTTACCCCTTTCCTGTATCTCTCTCACCTTAACACTTTAAAATAAACGACAGGAGTTCCCGTTATGGCGTAGTGGTTAGTGAATCTGACTAGCAACCAGGGGGTTGCGGGTTCCATCCCTGGCCTCACTCAGTGGGTCGAGGATCCAGCGTTGCCGTGAGCTGTGGTGTAGGTCGCAGACACGGCTGGGATCCCGAGTTGCCGTGGTTCTGGCCGGTGGCTACAGCTCCGATTAGCCCCCTAGCCTGGGAACCTCCATATGCAGCAGAAGCAGCCCAAGAAATGGCAAAAAGATAAACAAATAAAAAATAAAATTAAATAAACAGTGACAACTATTTTCCCAAAGAATTCAGTGGATTTTAATTTTTGAGCTGTTACGTGGAGAGGCCACATCAGAAACTGAAACAAAGGGGGTTCTCCAAAAGATACAGCAGAGAAGTGGGGACATGAAACAGTCCTGAATGAGGAACTTCCCAAATGTAACCTGATTTCAAAATTAGAATTGTCAGAAAAGGAATGATAATTACGGCTTAAACCACGTACAACTATTATACAGCAGGATATGCTATACATGGAAACTTCCATGTTTCAGGAAACAATTCAAAAGATGTGTGGGTGTATTTGGATGCTAATGCAAGAATATCTATGATCATTTCACCTATTACAGTATACTTTCAGTTATAAAGACTGATTTCAACATCCTATTAGATTTGTGATTGGCCTTGAGGATATCTGTGTTACTAAGTGTAGAGACTCATTTAGGTCTCCCCTAAATTTGATTCTTTCTTTAATATCTCCTCAGGAAAATGAAGAACATGTTTTCTTGTTTACTCTTAGACGGTGGTTCAAATCCAGCTGAAAGTGGTGGGGTGGGGGGCCAGGGGAAGGTGGACACATTATTTGGGAGCCTATCAAGCTCCCATTGAGAACACTGACCTCGGATAGAATCGAGGCTTTGCCATTTACTAGCCGTGTGATGTTCTGCAAGCCACTTAATCTCTCTGTCCTCAATATCCTCACGTGTAAACTGAAGATAAATGGTATTTAGTTCATCAATTTATTATCAGGATTAAAAGAGATTAGGCAGGAGGCACTCACACCAGGCCAGGTATGCAGGAAAGATTCAATAAAAGGTAATGCTAATAATATTATTATTATTATTATTGTCAACATCATCATCACCACCATCATTATCAAGTTCTTGAGACTTATTAGACTAATAAAATTCACATAAATGTGTTCCACCAATTATCCGAAAAAGTCCTAAGTAGAAAAAATATCTTGCAAATCAAAGCAGTAAGACAGGATATTAGTCTCTTAATGAAAGGAAATAAGAAAGGTCCCTCTAAATTTGAAAAGAGAGCTGTAAGATGAGTATAGATTGTTATATAAAATGACCCACTCAATTATATTAGCTTATATACAGAAATTGTTTCTAAGGGAAAAAAGCTTTCTACCTGAAGCCTGGTAAAAAGGGAGGCAATGGGGGGATTATCTTTGGGGGGATTATCCACATCCGTCAAGCAGGACAAAGATGACAGGACCCAGCACATACGGGTCATCAGGTCATTCAGGGAGGGTGGTGACAGAGTTTTCTTCACGTCTGCCTGAAGTGCCTCTCAGGATACATCAAATCATGAGCACACACACAGCACATATTATGTACTAGGTACTGTTACAAGCATTGCATACACTGCACTGGCTCATCTCATCCTCCATCCCATATGAAGTATGTCCTGCTATTAACTCATTTTTTTTAAGATGAGGAAACAGACACTCAGAAGGTAAGTAATTTGCCCGTGGTCCCAGCTAGTAACTAGTATAAGTCCAGCATCTTAAACCCCACCGACTGCTCCCCAACGCTCTACCAGTGTCCCAGTATCATTTCCTTTGCTTCACATTTGCTTTGACCAAAAAGTATTTTGCTGACTATTTTGACATCCCTCATATGTTTACATGGGGAAGGAGTGGCAGATACCCATGCAATTTTCTGGCCCCATACTAAATGAAAACACTGGCAAACTGGCTTGTAGCGTCTCTTGTGAGTTTGAATAATGCTAACCAATTGCCTTGAGACTGATTCTAACTGCTGATAACATTATCGACTCAGCAGACCTCCCAAATTGAGAACGCAAATGATACAGCCAGCTTGTGAAATCCTGCCATCCAGCCTTATCAAGTGACATTTCTTTCTCTTTAATTTCCAAGCTTAAATATTAGGTTTTAATATTTAACTTTTAATATGTGGCATGTTTATAAGCAATCATCTAAAATAATTCATGTCAATAGCTTTTGATAAATTTTATTTGCATCGCATCATGAAGCACTTAAAGGAAATCTACAGATACCAAACTGCAGATATCTCTGATAGTAATTATCAATAAACTGTTAACCCTGACATGCATTTTGCTCATAATTTCCAAAATGCTACTGTCTTGATTTTTCATCCCAGGAAGTGAGAGTCTTTGTTAAGAAGATAAATAGCTTCAACAATGGAAAATGCTACAGAATGCTACACCAGGATACTAAATTTATTGACAGGGAGGAGAAAATAAGAGCGACTAAGCAAACAAAGGATGACTTAGAAAGGAAAACAAGTCTACTTGGTGTGCACCCTGGGGAGCCAGGCACTCTGCCTAGAACTGGATGTGCTATTGCTCCAATCTGGCTATCAAGGAATAAGTAACATGGGACCTATTTCTCAAACACATATCTCTGTAAATGCCAGCTAATGCACAGCCATAATGCGGCACACCACAACAGCCACAGCACTAAAGGTTAAAGGTACATTTTAGCAGAATTAGTCGAACTGCCATGGCCTAGAGGGAATTTAAATTAAAAAAAAAAAAAAGGATGACAGCTCTCTACAAAAGCACTCTGGATACTGTGAACTGGAGATTGGCGCTTGCCATCTGCCTCTCCATGGATTGAATCATGAGCCACTGCAGCTGCTGACCCTCAACGCCCCTGAAAGGAGCTCAGGGTGGAGACCAGGAGTGAGATACTCTGTGCTCTGGGAGAACTGGCAGAACAGGTCTTCAGATAGATATTTTTAGGAGAAGACTTTTTGAGCCCAATTCTTGCGTCTCCTCGTACCTAGAAAAGCACTAAAATCCTTCATGGTGATGTCTGCTCTTCATGACTAGCAGTAACCTTCCCAAGACTAGCAGCAACCTTCTACAGAATCTGTGCTTGGTTGCATGTACCTCCCCCTTCACCAAAATCACATCTATACTGACCTCCCCCACTACGTCTTTGGAGCAGTATCTCAGAGCTCTCTGAGATGCTGCCTCCCAGGCTATAGTCCTCATTTTGCCCCCACTAAAAAACTTAACTCTCAATTTTTAGGGTTGTGCATATTTTCTAAGTCAACAGTATTATGGTACCCAAAGTAGTCAGTACATTTTCTCCTTCCAAAGCAAATATTGATCCATTGCCTGTGGATAATACCCACCCCATTTCTAACCCTCTGATTATTTTAGTCCTGGGAGACAGAGATGTCTTTCTTTTGTGAGATCTAAGGTTTGCACTGAATTATAATCTATCTTCCATGAAAGATTCCTGATGAGGTCATGAGGGACAGCAGCTAAGCTAACTAACTTTGCCTGGGAGGGTCAGGAAACCAAAACTTGAATGAATGGGTAGACAGATGGAAGAATAAAGGAAGGAAAGAAAGAAAGAATGAATGAATGAATGAATGAATGAATGAATGAAAAGCTGATAATTCATTAGATAACCATGAGGAACATTTAATAACCAGGTCCTCAGTCATGTGTGTCTAAATCCCCCTTTTACATGTATTATTTACACTAGCCATTCCTAAACTGTTCCATCTGCTCTGCCTTGACTTTCTTAAGAAAACCCTAAAGGTCCAGCCTCAGCTTTCTCCTCACTCCTGCTTTCTGCCCTGTCACCACTCTGAGGTGGCCCCATGAGGCTTACGTGGTGTGTCCTGCCTCCTGTCTCTAGGACTGCTGAGTACAATAAACTGTTTCCCCCCAGTCTCTTCTGTGTCTGTTAGTGTAACCATACCCAACCGACCATTTCATAAAAGAACACAGAACAGACTCCATAGAGTCCAGCCCTGGTTCTAACAGATAGCAACTTTGTGAATTTTGGCAAGTTGCTGCCTAAGCCCTAGTTCTCTCAGACATATAACTGGACACTATTAAGTAGCCTTGTATGTTAGTGTTGCTGTGAGGTTCACATGAGAATATGAACCACAGTGCCTACCAAGCAGTAAGTACTCAATGGATATTAACTATGCTATTGTTATTGGCTACACTGGAAGATATTTCAGAGATAATCCATATTTCTTCCTATGTCTTTTCTCCATTTTAAGGGTAAGAAGAGTCTACCTTAAAAAATGTTAGAATGACTTTCTCATTTTCTCATATCTTACCTCTTTGTCTAAAATAGCTCCCATTTCACTGTACTGCTACTTATGAAAAATTGGAGATATAAGTGATATATTTTTATTGGTCAGTATTTATTATTTTAACGGACTTCAAATGACAGTATTAGACATGAAAAAGGAGGACTATGGAGGAAGAAAAAATCAAACCCTAACAATAGTTATTATTGACAATCTAATATATTTAAAATTTAATGTGATGACATATGCATTTTCAAACTCCAGATAAAGAAGAATTAACATATCAAAAGCTATCCAGGCCAATTTTGAATCAATATATTCTCTTCTCATCAGTAAGAAGTAAGTAGATCATTTAATACCTGGTACTGATTTTGTTTGTTTGTTTGCTTTTCAGGGCCGCACTTGGGGCACATGGAGGTTCCCAGGCTAGGGGTCCAATAAGAGCTACAGGTGCCAGCCTACACCACAGCCACAGCAATGCAGGATCCAAGCTGCATCTGCAACCTACACCACTGCTCACAGCAACACCAGATCCTTAACCCACTGAACACGGCCAGAGATTGAGTCTGAAATTTCATGATTCCTAGTTGGGTTCATTTCCACTGCGCCACTACAGGAACTCTGAATTTGATTTTTGATGTACATGAATTCTATAAAACCAACTTATTGAAGTTTGGGGTTTTTCGAAAGTTAAGTTCTTCCTCCAGCTTAAACTTTTGAGATTTAATCACACTAAAGCACTCTTGATTATGTGATAATCTTATATAAAATGATACATATTATTCTAAAAATAAGCTTTGTGCTTTGACAAGGAAGCTTCATGAGCTGTTAGTTCTCAAGACTAAACAGTGTATTAACAGGTAATTAACACACTGTCAGTTCTCAAGACTCTGTCTAAAGCCCAGACCAGTCTTCTGTACTCTTTTCGGTTCCTGAAAGAGGCAGGAGAGCTCCGGCTTGATTTCCTTTTTTTCATATTGCTGATGGTCACCATTTCCTCTTTCTCCCTTTTAGTTCTTGTGAGACAATAGCCATAGGGCAGTGTTTGGTTTCCTCCAGCTCATTCCTTCCTTGTGCCTTCAAAGGAAGAAAGACACAAGCTTTAATTTTACCACTTTACTCTGAATCAAAAGAGGGAAAGAAATCAGAGAAACACAGGCTGTGAAACAAAAATAAATGAAAAATCTTGCCACTTCTATTCAACATTGTATTGGAGGTTCTAGCCAGCATGATTAGGCAAGAAAATGAGAAAACAAAATAAAACAAAACTTGATTAGAAAGGAAGTAAGACTATCTGTATTTGCAAATCACATACTACTGTCCATATAAAATCCTAATGAATCCCCTTAAAAAACTGATGGAATGAATAAATGAGTTTATTAGCAAGGTTGCAGGAGGTAAGATCAAAACACAAAAATCAACTGTATTCCTATACATTTTCAATGAACAACCCCCAAAAGAAATCAACAGTTATATTTATAATAATATCAAAAAGATATATATTAGAAATGTATTCAACAAAAGAGGTAGTAAAACCCATATTCTGTAAACTATTAAACATCATTGAAAGAAATTAAAGAAAAGCTAAATAAAATGAACAATATTCTGTATTTACAGATGGAAAACTTAATACTGATACGATGGCAATACTCACCAAAATGATCTACATATTCAACACAATTCCCATCAGAATTCCAACTGGCTTCCTTGCAAAAATTGGCAAGCTCATCCTAAGATCCATATGGAAATGCAAGATATCCAGAATAAAGAAAACAATCTTGAAAAAAAAGAGCAAAGTTGGAAGACTCACACTTCCTTATTTCAAAACTTACTAAAAACCCATGCAGTAATCAAAACTGTGTGGTACCAGCATAAGGACAGACACATATATCAATGAGTTCAAATTTAGAATCCAGAAATAAAGCCTCACATTTATAGTGAATTGATTTTAGACAGGAGTGTCAAAGTAATTCAATAGGGAAAGAAAAAGATTTTCATCAAATGGTGTTGGGACAACTGGATATTCACATACAAAAGAATGAAATTGGACTCCTACCATAGCACACTCAAAAATTAACCTAAAGTGGATTTCAAAGGTAAGCTCTAACACTATACAATTTTATATATATTAAAAAATAGGTATATGTCTTGATGACACTGGATTAAGCAATGTTTTCTTAGATATGACATGAAAAGCACAAATAAAAAGCAGATAAATTGGATGCCATCAAAAACAAATACTTTTTTGATGCAAAGAGCACTATCAAGAAAGAAGACAATCTACAGAATGAGAGAAAATATTTTCAAATCATACCTCTGAAAAGAGACATACCTAAAATATATGAATAACTCTTACAACCAAATAACCCAATTAAAAAATGGGCAAAGGAGCTGAATAGACATTTCTTCAAAGAAGATGTACAGATGGCCAATAAGCACATGAAGATAGACTTAACATCATTATTAGGAAAATACAGCTCAAAACTACGAGATACCGCTTACACAGATGAGGATGGATCTAATATAGTTAAAAATACAGACAGCCATAAGTGTTGGCAAAGATGTGTAAAAATTGGAATCTTCATACACTACTGGTATGTATGTAAAATGGTGCAGTCAATTTGAAAAACAGTCTGACAGTTCCGCAAAGACAAATATCGTTATATTACCCAGCCTTTCCATTCCTAGTTATAAATTTCAGAGAAATGAAAACACATGACACCACAGAAACCTATACCTGAATGTTTGTAGTAGCAATATTCCTAAAAGCCAAAAAGTGAAATAATCCACATACCCAATATTAATTGCCCGAGGAAAGGTTAAGTACAATGCAGTATGTCCATACAATATAACGTGATTGGGTAATAAGAAGGAATGCAGAACTGGTACCTGCCACAGCATGGATGAACCTTAAAAACATCATGCTAAGTGAAAGGGGTCCGTCACAAAACACCACATATCGTGTGCTTCCTTCCACTGACATGGAATATCCAGAATAGGCAAATCTATAGAGGCGACAGGTAGATCAGTGGTTTCCTGGGGCTGCTGGGAGAGCAAGAGGAGTGAGGAGGTGAAGGTGATGTCAGAGACAGGGTGGAGGGGAGTTCCTGTTGTGCCTCAGCAGGTTAAGAAAGTGACATGAGGATGTGGGTTGGATCCCCGGCTTCATTCAGTGGGTTAAATATCCGGGGTATTCTTAGATGTGTGGGATTCAAACGGCATTGGTCTTGGTGGGCGCAGTCCTAAAAAGAAAGGAAGGGAGGGAGGAAGGAAGGAAGGGAGGGAGAGAGAGGTAGGAAGGATGGTGTGTGACAGCTCATGGGCATGGGGTTTGCTTTTAGGGGTGATCAAAATGTTCTAAAATTCATTGTGCTGATGGTTGGACCACTCTGCTGAATGCACTCAAAAGCATCCAGTTGTACACTGTAAATGAGTGAATTCTTTGCAACATGAATTATATCTCAATAAAGATGTTTTTAGGAAATAACAGGAATTGTTATGTATGTCCTGAGGTCTTCTTGAACCCCTGTTCTGTTTTTTTTTCTTCAATTGTTTGTCACCAAAAAAAAAGTTACTAGAAAGCATACACTGACATACAGTTATAGATAGACCCTTAAAATGACCCTTTATTTGGTGAGCAGTGTCATGGGCTAAACATGCGAGTTTAAAAGCAAAAGGGAATTAAATGACTTTGCATACTTCTGAGACTGTGTGCAGCTGTGCAGATTCAGAAACAAGAGACACTTGGCCAGGTTAGAAAAAGGCAAAGGTGCAGCATGGAAAAAAAGAGCTGCAACTCTATTGATTTGATTTGGATTTCGGTGAAATAGGTAATAATATGCATATACTCTTTAAGTAGAAAATATTCAGTAAAACCACTTCTGGCTATGCTCTGGGACAGTCCTGAGGGTCTATCTGCAGGGTAGGTGCTGGGCCAAAAGGAAGACACCAACATCTGCAGTGCTGGTGGAGCTTTCATTCAAGAGAGGGATAGTTAGAAGTATTTTTTGTTTTTTTTTTCCTTCTGGAGGTTAAGAATTATAATTTTTAAAATTCTTATTTTCTACCTTTCAGCTCTTGGGCTTAGTGTTGCAAATACTCTGCAACTTGTTTTTCATTTTCACAAAGGCAAAGCTTTTAAGAATTACCTCTCATGATATGCCATGGCTCTGGGTATCCCATTGCACAAATATGGCATAATTCATTTAGCCACTATCCTGATCCAAAGCATTACTGATGCAAAGAATGTTGCAACAAAATTCTTGTCCGTGTCTGATTTTTCCATGGCCTAGAGTTTCTCCAGGTTATAAGCCTAGCAAAGAAACTGCTTGGTCATAAGGATACACACATTCAAATTCATGAGACATGGCTGCATTATTCTCCGAAGTGGTTGTATAGATTTATCATCCTTCCCAGTACTTTTTAAGAGCTCCCTTTTCTTGAATTCTCACTCATACCACAGAGGTAGCTCCATAAAAGGTTGGTGGCTCCCAGTCCCACCTCTCCCTCTCCCTACATCAGTATTACATTCACACCCCTATATTATTAAAAGGAATAAATACCTCCAGGCAGCCACAGTATCAGCTGTGCAGTTCACTGTCCTGATTTTCAGTCCCTTCTTCATTTCTGGCCCAAGGCAATTTCCCTCCCTTTCTTAGCAGTTCAGCCATGCATTTATAAGGATGTTAGTTATAATTTATTGAGCAATTCTTGGTGTCTGTAGTTGGAGGATTTTCAAGTTATCTGTACTGCCAGACCCCTAAATGCCTGACAGCATTTTCAGCACCCAAGCGATCTTTAAATGCTCCCCAGATGTTGGACATCATGAAGAAAATAAGTGCAATCAAATTTTCAAATACAATGACCTATTAAACTCTTTGTGTGTACTCATTAGTCACAACATGGCAGCATAGCAGAACAATGAATGGTATGGACTCTGCAGACTGGAATTGAATTCCAGCTCTTTCTTAACAGCTGTGTGACCTTGGGCAATTTACTTTATCTCTCTGGGCCTCAATGTCTCCCTCTGTAGGACAAAGACGGAAGTGATAGAACTTAACCCATAGGATTGGTATAGACAGCCAAAGAGTTAATATTTATAAAAAATATTTAGAACTATATCTGACCCATAGTGTGCATTGTGTAATCATGTGGCAAATAAATAAAATGGAGTAATGACTATTAGGCATTTTTTTATATTGCCAATGAATATTTTTTAAATGATCTTTTCTTCAACCCCCAACATGGACGATCTAACATTGGCCACATCATGGCATTATTTCTCAAGCTTAATGATTCTAATGATAAATTGATTTTTACCTAGAAGCCTCTCTGTGCCCCCAAATACAGGTGAAATAGTTGTGGTCTGTTGTGACCCAGCCAAGCAGGTACACGGGCTGGGAGCAAGGGCGTTGAAGGAGGAGAAGGTGATAAACGCGAGAAACGAGGACAGACACACAGACACCTTCAGCCTCTGGACATGGCCCCAGGTCTCCCTGCACACCCCACACCCTCCCTCCTTTCCATCCACACCACCTCTGTGCTTCAGCCATGTGGCTTCCTGCTCGCCATAGAGGCCTTTCAGCTTTTTTAGGTTCAAAGAGCAATCTGAACAAAATAGGCTTTCTCTTAGTCTAGGGGAGGCAATTTGAGTGTCTGAAGGCATTTGGGCTGTGAGAAATGGCATCTCAGGATCTGACCACATAGCATTCATGATTCTGAAATATCTGGCTTCACTCTTATTCTAGACATACAAAACCACTATATCTCCTTGCCCTTTTATTCCTTTTTAGTTTTACTGAGGTATGATTGACAAAGCTGTAAGAGAGCTAAAGTGATGTCTTAATGAATTGATGCTTGTATTCATTATGAAACAACTCCTCCCATGTAGTTAAATAACACATCCATCACCTCACATATTTATCTTTTTTGCTACTCCTAGTAAATTTCAATCATACAATACAGTATTATCAATTATAGCCATCATCTTAAAGCTAAAAGTTTGTACCCTTTGACCAACCTCTCCATGTTTCCTCCACATCCCTGCCTTTGGTAACCACCATTCTACTCTCTGTTTCTATGTTTGACTTTTTTTTTTTGTAGATTCCATAGATAGGTGATGTCATGCAGTGTTTATCTTTCTCTGTTTGGCTTATTTCACTTAGCATAATTCCCTTAAGGTCCACCCATGTTATCGCAAATGGCAGACTCTCCTTCTTTCTCATTATACATATATAAATAAATAAAACATATATTTCATATATATATATATATAATGGAATATATATGTACATTCAAAAAAATGTTTGCTTACAGCTAGCCTAGATAAATCTCCATTTGCCTTCTCTGATTTCTTACACATCTCTACGAGTTATCTACAGTTATCTATGTAATCTTCCAGCACTCCACTGACCTTGATCTTGTGAAGGTAGCCAAAGACCTAATAAAACCTAAAATACATCTTTAAGACCTTTCAAGGAACATACCTGTTAAGATAGAATTGACATCAATCAGGTAATAGCTAGAAAGAGATGTAAGGTTAACAAACAGTTGATTATTAAGGTAAAATAATTTATTCATTTTTAATTCTTAAAATAATTTTAAGACAAATGATCATAAACAAACATACTTAAACTAAATTGTGCAAATTTAAATACATACTTTAAAGATAAAACAATAATTTCTAAGATTAAACAGAATTTTAGAGATGAGGGAAGAGGATGCCTAGCCAACAATGGCAAACAAAAGAAAAAAAACAGTCATGGAGTCAATACATAAAGGATTGATTATGAGGAACTGCTGGAATCTCCTTTTGACTCTACTGAAGGGTACACAAAAGAAAACAGCAGTAAATTATGAAGGAAATATGTTTTATGGGTGGAGCGCAGACAGCATTAAATGTCAAGGTAAGAAATTTAGGCTTTATTTTGTAGGTAGTGGGACAGAAGTGATGTTTTTGAGCTTGAGGTGACCTGTTCAAAGCTGTGTTTTATGGAAATCAATCCTGTAACAACTTATGTACACGACATATTTTGTTAGCACTAGCCAGAACGCAATAAAGCAAGTTTTTACATCCATTTCTTCTAAGTTCAGTATTCCATAAAAATTTCTCCCATTCTTCTTTCTGTATTTTTCATATTTCCAGTAGTCTTTGTAAATTTTTTAAGCACAGAGAGCTCTAGAAAACATTGCTGAGTTTTCTTATGCCAAAAAAGTAAATAAATTCATTGGAAAATGTACATTGCTTTGCTAAAGTTTATACTCATAAATTTCTGCTTAACTTTTCCATAGCAATTCCCATGGAGAAAAACATTAAGGTTATTATATTTCATAATAAAAATTTGAGCTAGAGGAAGGAACTTTCTCAACAGAGTCATCTGATGATACCTTTCTTTAATATCACTGCATATTAAATTTTATTTTCTAATTTGTTTGCTAGAATTTCAAATAACTTTACAAGGCTTATAATAATATTTTTTTTAAAGCTGTCTTCTGGTCTCTTCCCAACTTCTGACTTGTGCTTCCCAGAGAAGAGATGTTCAAGTCACTTTTCTTCTGGTATTTCCTATAGTATTCCTAAACTATAACACATATTATTGCTTTTGTTTCTTTTAATATTCATCTTTACTGACTTCATACTATGGAGGATTTTACTTATTCGCTTGTGTGCCTTTCCTCCATTCAACTAGTGTAGTCATTTTTGGTTAATAATTTAATTTGACATTAATGTTGTCATATAATAATCACAGCTGAACCACATAGTCATTAATGAAGGAAACATTTCCTTGTATAACTTTTTGCTTCCCTGGCATCAGTCAGTGCCTCTTATTTGTTTGTTTCTTTTGTATCTTTCATTAATTCATGTTCTGTAAGCTGGATAAAGGTTTCAGTTTCTCTTCTTGGGAGTCCATCTTTTTCAAAATGACATATTGTTACAATAATATCCATGGAGTTGGTTGTCAATGGCAGATTGCATATATCCCATTGAAAGCATCTTTGGGCAAGCCCCAGGGTAGTTTGCCTTCTCCTCTCTTCCCCTTTTTTAAGTTTGCCTTTTTCAATTTGGCTTTTTATCAATAAAAATGAGATGTATTTGCTGCTCTAATAATAACCATTGGATTACTGGATTATTATCACCAACAATATAGGTACTGTGAGGTCATTCAGTAGCCCTCCCTATTACTTTGCCCCCATTTCACACTTTGGATCAACTATTATATCAATAGGGTGAGGAGAACAGAGCCTGAGCATCCCACAGGCAAAAGAAGATCTAAGAGTTGTAGATCCCAAATGCATGGTATTTCTTCAGTGGAGACTCTTCTGTCAATGCAATACCCATAGTGATTTCACTCTGATAGATATTTGAAAGAACCTCTGCATCAAAGCTGGTCATGTCAGGCTTCCACCTAAAACAATCTTGAATAGCAATTCCCCAAATCTCTTGCAGCCTCAATCGAGGTAAAAAGCAGTATTTCCCTCCTGCCCTGCCGCATGTGATTCTAAACTACAGCACCTGAGAGTCAGTTTCTTCCTTTGAACTCCCATCAGTGTCATCGTTGTAAGATACCAAACCATCACCAACTAATGTTGGTAGATTCTCTTTGATCCTCATACTAGCCTAAGGTGGGAATCTAAGGCATTGTTAGTGAACCCTTTTTTTAACATCTCTCTCATCTATTTTGTCTCTTTGTCCATCACCAATTTTTCTTTACTTGAATTCTGATTTCTCTTTTTTCCCCCTTTTTTTTCTCTTGATAGTGTCGTCAATTTTCTATACTTTCAAAGAGCAAAGATCCTGAGCAGAAGAGTTTCCCAGCCAATTCTACAAAATCCTTTAGAACTTTTTTTTTTTTTTGCTTTGAACAGGTATCTTTAAACACCTGAACAATCACAAATAAGTTATTGACTGATCTCAGACAACAAACTCAAGCCAGACTTTCCACTGAAATGTCAAAATATATCTTTCCCAATCTTTACTGATTTTGCATAATGACCTGAATTTCTCTCTCACTTTATTTGTCCCTGTTTGCTCAAACCAGTGGGTATAGTTGCTTTAGCGGTGACTTGGAATGCTCCCACTCACTTCTGAGGCCACTTTCTGTCACTCAAATAGATCTCCGGTTCTCATGAAGGTTCACATCCAGGACTTGGGTACCGGTTTCTTTAATATCAGAGATATTGGCAGTGGAAGCACAAGATCCCCAGCATAGGCTTGGCCACCAGCAAAGACCCTTCCAGCCCTGGTATCCTGCAGGCCTAGTAGCCAAATGCTATAGCTTCTCTTTTCTCTAAAGATGTTGGTTATAGCACTTTGGATTTTGAGAAAAGGTTTAATCAAAATTTTGAAACATATCACAAAACTGAAAGAATTTTAGAGTAAATTGTCAATATACCCATCACCTAGACTCCTGCAGTAACATTTCACTACCCTTTCTTTCTCACATACTAGTTTTACTTGGACATACCATATGTTAGTACGCATATCAGAGCAAACTCCAGACAGGTGTATACTTCCCCTGGGCACTTTAGAATTCTTGCCATAAACTAGAGTTCAATACTTGAGGCTTCTTTCTTTTGCTGTAAAATTTACATGCAATCAAATGTACAAATTTTACTGAGCTCTAAAATATGTATATACTTGTATAACCCAGCATGATAGACCATCACTTGCCTCTCAGAAAGATTTTTATTTCCCTTTTCAATCACCAATCCTAAAGCCATTTCAGAAAAATCACTCTTTGATTTTTTTCCATCATCACTTGATTTTGATTGTTTTAGAACTTGATTTAAAAAAACAGCATAGGAATTCCCGTTGTGGCACAGCAGAAGCAAATTCAACTAGGAACTATGAGGTTGAATGTTCGATACCTGGGTTAAGGATCTGGTGTTGCTGTGGCTGTGGTATAGGCCGGCAGCTGTAGCTCCAATTGGACCCCTAGCCTGGGAACCTCCATATGCCGCCAAAGCAACATACATACATACATAAATACATAAATAAATAAATAAATAAATCATTGCAATTCTCACTTAAAAATAAGTAAAATAAAATAGCATAGTATGTACATTCCCCCATACCCCGGTCTCTTCTGCTCAACAAAGTATTTTTGAGATTTAGTCATATGGTTGCATGCCAGTAGTTGATTCATTTTATTGATGAGTGATATTCTATTACCTGAACATGCCACAGCTTGCTGATCCATCATTCTAGTTTACGATCTTTGGGATGTTTTCCACTTTTGGCTATTACAAATAAACCTTATTTGAATATTTTTGTACATTTCTTTTTAGGTGTATCATTTTATTTCTCTTAATTACCTAGAATTGGAGTTGCTGGATCGTCAGCGTACGTGCAGTTTCACCAAAAAAATTGCTAGATCTTCTGCCCAAAGAGTTGTCACATTTTACATTCCCACCAATAAGGTCCGAGATTTCCAGTTGTTGCATATCCTTACCAAAATTTGGTACTAAGTCTAGTTTTAGTCCTTCTGATGTGTGTGTCATGGTATGTCTATGTAGTCTTGATTTGACGACTAATGATGTTCAGCACATGTTCATGTGCTTGTTTCATCTGGGTGTTGATGTGTCTGCTGGTGTTTACTGAGCTGACTATTATTGAGCTGTAGGAGTTTCTTATTTATCCTGCATCCTAGTCCTTTGTCAGGTATGTGTTTTGCAATATATATTTTCCTCAAATCTGGAAATTACTTGGGTACCACACAGAAAGTGGTGCCTCCCAGGAATTCATTTTTGAAGTGTTCTACAACTTTCTGCACTCTCTCTTTTCTCTGAAGGTTTTCTCCTACTTATTTGTCTGAGTCCCATTCTTAAATGTCTGGTGCTTGTTGGCTGTACTTTCTTTTTTTTGGTCTTTTTTGCCATTTATTGGGCCGCTCTCGCAGCATATGGAGTTCCCAGGCTAGGGGTCTAATCGGAGTCACTGGCCTACACCAGAGCCACAGCAGCGCAGGATCTGAGCCTCATCTGCAACCTACACCACAGCTCTCGGCAATGCCGGATCGTTAACCCACTGAACAAGGCCAGGGACCGAACCCTCAACCTCATGGTTCCTAATCGGATTCGTTAACCACTGTGCCACGACGGGAACTCCTGTACTTTCATTTTTAATAGTGATGCACTAAAAGGCAGATTAGAAGATTCACACTTGGTGGCTGTAGCTTACCGAGTGGTAGACTTTTCTCAAGGGTAATCTTGCTGAGATTTTCTGATTATTTTTGATGAGGTGCCGGCAGATGTGCATTCTTATAGGTTTTTTCCTTGGGACTTATCTGTTATATTGTCAGATATCCCCTTATATCATTTTCCTACTGAAAACATATCAAGTAAGTGGTTGTCAAACATCTAGAGAGGGATCTCTAATGGAATTTCTTCTCCAGGTATGTTGCATGTACATCATTTGTGCTCCCTTAGGCTTTCTCACTGAACACTTGCCTGTTGACTGGGAATTAGATATTTCCATTTAAATAGCAAAACCAAAAAACGAGCAGAAACTCCTCAAAATCTTAAAAATTTGTTTTCAGTGCTATTCCAATCACCATTCTTTTCATTGGAACTTTACTTCATCCTCAGTCAGAGAAGCTTCTTTCTCACATGTTTTATATTATGACCATACTAAAAACTACTCACCTTCTGTCAAACAGATCTCAGTCTTCTGCACTGTCATGACTTTACACAGAATACACTTTCTTCCTAAAGTGCCCGTTTTCTTCCTCTATTTAGCTACAAAGCTTCTACTTTCCTTCATTCTTCAACATAGTAATCTCCTCTCCTGAGTGCCTCTGACGTTCCTAGACAGACTCATTCTGACTCATGCTTTCTATGTTTAACTGAAACAGTGCACTTACCTCTATTGATATACTCACTTTTTTCTCTTCTAATAACTTTGTTTTTATATCTCTCTTACTGGTTGGTGAATTCTGCAAAGGTAAGTCCTCATATACCTTTTGAAACCAACTCACCAACTGATAGCATCTCCACAAATGACCAAAGAGATCCACACCAATCATATTCTATTCTCTCTCTCTCTCTTTTTTTTTTTTGTCTTTTTAGGGCCTCCCCCACGGCATATGGAGGTTCCCAGGCTAGCGGTCAAATCAGAGCTATAGCTGCCAGCCTATGCCACAGTCACAGCCACACCAAATCCAAGCTGTGTCTGCGACCTACACCACAGCTCACAGCAACCCTGGATACTTAACCCACTGAAGGAGGCCAGGGATTGAACCTGCTTCCTCATGGATACTAGTCAGATTATTTCTACTGAGCCACATGGGAACTCCACATTTCATACTCTTTGTAGTAAGAGTCAGATTGCCCCATGGGGACTTTTATTATGGAATAGCATTTAGTTAAAAAATGAATATGTAACATATAAATGTGTGTATGTATATGTGCGTCATCAACATTTTAAGAAAGACTATAAAATAGCTTCAGTTGATACAAGTATTTAAAATTTTAAATTATGATAATTTAGAGTCTCATTCTATAAACTTGAATGCATGCATTATCGGTAGCATAGAGTCTGTTGCCCTTTTATCCACTAGGATTTCTGTTGTGAAATTTAATACAAAAGAGAAGATTATTTCTGTAATGAATTTGCAAATGTTTTCATTTTGAAATATTATGTATTCATGTGTGCAGGTGTCAGCTGGATAAATAGATATCACAGCTTTTTAAGTAGTAGATTTTATACAATGATGGAGGGATGGAGATGGAATTACTACTTATAAAATAATTTGTGGAAGCTTATGTTTCAATTACAAGTGACAAGCCCTAGACCTGGTATATAAAGGGAGTCCTGAGTAGCACTTTTCTAGATCTTCATGTTACTAAACTGTTTAAAGGAATATCAGCAGCTGTTGTGTGAATCTACTGAAGCATTAGGAAAAAAATTCTCCAAGTAAATTGAGCTTAAAATTCTCTAGATTTTTTTGAGGACTGCAAATAGATGCAATATTTCATAGCTTATAAGGAACTAGAATGAGATCCTGAAAATAAATAAAAGTGAAATTAGAAAGGGGTTGGTCTCTCATCACTTCAAATGTATTTAGTGTAAGTTTCATAATACTCAAATGAAATATATCTCTGAAAACCAGTGTGCCACTAATTTCCTGAAGAGTCTTACAAATTACCTCACACCAATGTGAAGGAAAATTTAAAACCATGAGAATGTTTACCTAACCAGATGGAATGTAGAGAAGCAGAGAAACAGGAAGAAAAGATAAAATGTGATCAAAGCCAACTACAACATGTTAAAAGTTTGCATGGATGAACATTTGCACATACAGTCAGTACATGGCCACCAGGAGGCAGGACTGGGGGTGTGAAGTCGGATGGGGGCGGAGTCCTTATTTGCAACCCCCTTGGCACACACTGGCTATGCCCTAAATCTCGTGAGTGGAGGGCAGCTTTCCCCCATAAGATCGCTCAGCTAAGGACTTTGTAATTGCCTATTACTGGACCTAAAAGATCACACGCAAACTTTGGACCTGGAATTGGCTTCCCCAAATGCCAACCTAAATAATTGGTATTTTCCTCAAGTTGAAATATTCTCTTCAAGGAATAGATCAATCTGATCTCACCTATGGGAAAAAAAAAATCAAGATGGAGATAAATAATTCAATAAGTTATACAGATCAGTTTATACAGCCTTCTAGTTAATAGTGAGCTAGGAGGACCATTATCATATTTGCAGATAATGTTTAGTTTAATTCAAATTTACATGTTTAAATATGGGAATAGCAATAAACCCACACCAAAATAGTCAACTGATCTTTGACAAAGGTGCAGGAGCAATTCAATAGAAAAAGGCAGTCTTTTCAATAATTAGTGCTGGTACGGTGCTCCATCCATATGCCAAAAAATGAACCTAGGCATAAACCTCATGCCTGTCACAGAAATTTACCCGAAATGGATCACGGTCTTAAATATCAAATGTAAAAATATAAAGCGTCTAGAAGAAAACATATGAAACCTGGTATGTTAGTTTGCTAGGGCTGCCAAAGCAGAATACCACAGACTGGATGGCTTAAATGACAGAAATCTGTTTTCTCACAGTTCTGGAGCTGGAAGCCCAAGAACTGGTGTTAATGGGTTTGGATTCTTCTGGAACCCCTCTCCTCGGCTAGCAGACGGCTGCCTTCTCACTGTGACCTTACGTGGTCTTTCCTCTCTGGGTGTCCATCCCCGGTACCCCTCCCTCTTCTTATAAGAACAGAAGTCATACTGGATTAAGACTTTACTCTAAAATCCAAAAAACTGACAATACCAATTGTCATTGTAGTAGGAGAATGCAGAGCAATAGGGGAGCTTATAAATTTCTGCTAAGAATGCAAAATGATACTTCTGAAGACCTTTTGGCAATTTCTTTCAAAGCTAAACATGGTCTTACCATAAGACCCAGCAATTGCACTCCTGACCCTACTGACTTGAAAAATTATATCCACACAAAAAACATCATCCAAATGCTTATAGTATTATTATTCATAACTGCCACAAACTGGAAGTGACCAAGATGTTGTTCAATAGATGAATAGAAAAACCAAGTCCAGTACATCCATACAGTGCAGTACCACTTGATGATAAAAAGCAATATGCTGTCAAGTCACAAAAAGACTCAGATGAATCTTAAATACATATTGCTAAGTAAATGAAGCCAGTCTGAAATGGTTATGTACTTGACGATCTCAATTATATGACAGTCTGGAAAAGATAAAACTAGAGAGACAGCAAACAGGTCAGTGGTCGGGTTTGGATTGGGTGTTGGGGGGGTTGAATAGGTAAAGCACAGAAGATTTATTTAAGCAATGAAGCTATCCTTGATGATCCTGTGATGATAGGCATATGACACTATGTATTCATCAAAACCCTTGGAACTGTACACAGCAAAGAAAGAACCTCAACAGATATAAATTTTTAGAATGTAGTTTAGGAGTCCAGAGATCTCACAATAAAATGCAGGTGATGACTAAATAATCTAACTGAATTATTAACTTAATTAAACAAGTCTTTAGAATGAGGTATTTTTTTCTTTAATACCTCAGTAGCCTAAGTAATCAAATCAAAACCTGAGCCTGAAATGCCTCAAGGTTAAGACATCAAAACCTAAGGACAACCAATCATAAACAGCCAACTAGGCTTTCCCAAGACATCTGCTTAAGCTGAAGCCAATCAAATAATTTCCTTGCTTTACTTCTGCCACTTCTCTATAAAATCTTTCCTCTAGATCCTGTCGGTGGAACGCTCCTAGCCACTTCCAGTTTGTCACTGGAACCAATTTTGTTCAAATAAACTCTTGAAATTTTGAATATGCCTCAGTTTATCTTTTAATATTTCTATGTGTGAAACAACTCCAGCAGAGGAATGAAATCTGTAAAACAACTGAGACGGAGGAAAGGCACTAATCTTAGTAGAAATTAATAATCTGTAAGAACAAGGCCAAGGAAGCACTGCAAAGGCACTGTACTCTAGTTAATAACGTTATTTTCCAGATGAATACAAAGTGTCAATTCTGAAAAAAACTTGTGGATACTTGGACAGACACTTCACCAAAGAGAATAGATGGGAGGAAATTCAACACCCCAAACAGTGTTCCACATCACTAGCTGTGAGGGATATGTACCAGACCTCACAAATTAGAATGGCTAAAATTCAAGTTACTCACCATAGCAAGGGCTGGCGAGAATACGGAGCACCTGAAACACCTGTATATTGCTGGTGGGAATGAAAAATAATACAACCATTCTAGAAAACTGTTAGACAGTTTTTTATGAAGTTAAACATAGATTTACCATGTGACCCAACATTTGCACTCTTGGAAGTTTACCCTAGAAGAACAAAACATGATGCTCACACAGAAACCTATGTGCAAATATTTATTGAGCTCTATTACAAATGCCAAGGACTTGGAACAGTATGAATGTCCTTCACTGAATGAATGGATAAACAAACTATGGTCTATCCACTCAGTGGAACACTACTCAGTAATAAAAAGAAAGGGTTTTTTTTTATTTGGCTTAGTTTAAATTAATGTAAATTTAACTTTAAAAAATGATATTGTCTCAGTTATGAAATTTTAAGGTATATTTGGAATAACTTGGGCATGTGAATCTCTTCTTTAACTGTACATATTATAAAATCTAAATACAGATCAAATAATCTGATAAAATTTAACTTTCAAATCAAGATGTGTTATAAATGTAAATTACACACTGGATTGTGACCTCTAAGTACAAATCAGTATAAAATATATTAGGCATTTTGGAGTTCCCGTCGTGGCGCAGTGGTTAACGAATCCGACTAGGAACCATGAGGTTGCGGGTTCGATCCCTGCCCTTGCTCAGTGGGTTAACGATCCGGCGTTGCCCTGAGCTGTGGTGTAGGTTGCAGACGCGGCTCGGATCCAGCGTTGCTGTGGCTCTGGCGTAGGCTGGTGGCTACAGCTCCGATTCAACCCCTAGCCTGGGAACCTCCATATGCCGCGGGAGCGGCCCAAGAAATAGCAACAACAACAACAACAAAAGACAAAAAGACAAAAAAAAAAAAAAGATTAGGCATTTATATGTGGGTTACGTTTTGAAATGACAACATTTTGGACTTGATTCCATAAAAATGTTACTAAAATTAAAAAATAATGACACAAAGAATAGTGTAAGTTATCGTGTAGCAGATATAAGGATGCAAGAAAGAATGATATGATAGTTTAAAAAAAAATCACAGAATGCTAAAGGGCTTTGGGAAGATACAGGAAATAAGAAAACGGATTTAAAAGGGAAGATGATTGCAATTAGTCAAACACCATAATGATGCTGGTGCTGAACTGATTAATTTAGGCTCTGTGGTTCCACTCTCCAAGTATTAAACTAATTTTCCTTTCAACAAATTGGCCTCCAGAGATCACTGAGATTAGCATCTTTTAAAACTAAAGAAAGGCAGGATTCCAAATGCTTCTGTGCACTCCTCTAATAATTTCGGTGTCCCTTCAGAGGGAAAAGTTGGGTTAGTTAGGAGACAATCAATTAACATTTTAAAGGCATAAAACCCATTCTTAAGGTGAATGTATTATGTTAATGGGTCGAATTTTTCCAATTTAAGAGAAAGAAAGGAACTTAGGTGACAATAATATAAGACTGAATACCATATTTGCATTTGCATCATTTAGAGGCAAACTTTTATCTTTTTATTTTCCGAGAAAGAAATATCTGTCCTATTCAGGGGAAGAAAAGACAAAATTGCAGGCTTGAGATCCCCTTCTGTGTGTTGCTTAAGCCAGAATAACATACTGGTGCCTCACTTATCACAGGCATTCCTTCCCAGTATATACAGTGTAAACAATGAGATTCAAAGCTCAAATCAAATAATACAGGGATGCCTTTGTCTGTTTCTATGATAACTTTTCCTTCAGATATTTTTTTAAATCAGTAATTAACGCTCTCTCACTTTTCCAGATTCCGATGGAAGACAGACTATGTCCCAGCTATCAGCACTGGGAAACTATGAGAAGAGAGGGGAGGACCACTAGGGATTTAACATTTATTAGCCTTTTCTTCTATGGAACAAAATAATGGCTCTGACTTGTTATTCTCTTGAATGGCTTCTAGATCAAAATAGGGTCAAGGATGACTGTAAAACATACGCAGGAATCTCAATATGATTTATTTTTGAGCATATAAAGTGACCCTCCCACTCTCTTTTTTTACTCACATCCTGTAACATATTTATTAGTTATTTTTATTAACTCCTATAAAGAAGAGATAACCCAACATACAGAGTCCAAGGATAACAGGGTTGAGATATACCAAATTCTTTCTTTCAGTTTTCTAATATTGGTAACAGGTTTCATTTGATTTTATAAAAACTTGTAAGTGTTGTAAAAATCATTTCTACATTTGAACCATGATTCCATTTTAAATGTTGTTATTAAAGGTTAATTCTTTATTTGGCTTTTAAAACTGAATTTGTAAGCACTAAGTTAAATTAATTAACTTAATAATAATGGAAAAGAAGTTGATAAAAAACACAGTGAGAGATTTTTGTTTTATTGTTATTATTGTTTCGAAGCAGGAAAAATACACTGTATATTTAGATAATAGTAAAAAAAAAAAAAGATTTTTTTTTTTAATCAGACCTTCCAATATCTGGACTCCAAGCTACTTTTAAAAATTCCTATTCCTATTTCTCCAGTTAAACCAGATTTTTCAGCTTTCCACAGAACGCTCACACTGATGCTTTTACTCAGATGATTTCTCCTTCTTTAATACCCTCACTTGAAATCTACAAATCTCCCGAGCCCAGCTCCAATGGCACCTCTTCCAGCCACCTCTCCAGGATCTGCACCCATGGATCATGTTCAGTGGTACACACTGGTACAGCAGATCAGCTAGCATCCATTTGATTAATTAGCTATGCTTTTTTGTCCCCTGGAAATTGTGCCATGTCAGTTGTAACTTTTAAATTTTTAATTCTTGTACCCAGTATTAATTCAGCGAATATTCATTTAGCCTCTACTCTAGACACTGGAGATAAATGATGCATTAAAATCAACTTCTCAGTCTTTATTCTCATGGTGCTTTCATTTATATATCTGACCATAATTTGAGTCTCACAAAAGATCTTAAATAATTACATTTTTACAAATATATATCTTATGCCTGTAACTATATTTCAACATGCATAGAAGAGTCTCAATCTTTGTATCTGACATAATGCCCAGAATAGAGCTTGCAAAACACAGAGTTAAAGAAAACTGAAAGAATCTTTGATGATCCATTTTAAAAAAGAATTGAATTACAGAATAGGAAATTGACAGGGCAAAGACGGAAGTGTCTAAAGCTTAAAGTCATATGGTAAGATATTCTGAATAAGAATTTATTGATTTGGTGAACTTGAAAAAAAAATCTCTGGTTCAAAATCTCATGAGAGTCTTTGCCAAACTAACTCCCTCATTTGCTGCTTACATTTTTCATATCATCGGTGGTTAATTAGGGAACAAATTTCACAGACATGTTTTCTATGATTCTCCCTATTTTTTTACATATAGGAAAACAAATTAGAAGACGATGTGATGATTTGACTTGTTCAAGAACATATCAATGGAAAGCACCCATTAGATTTACTAGTAAAAGACCGATTTCCTCCTAAGATCATGAATAAAGACAATGATGTTTGCTCTCTCCATTGCTATTCAACACAGTGCTATGAGTCTATGAGTTCTAGCCAGTGCAATAAGGGAAGAAAAAGAAAGAAAAGGTGTACCAACTGGAAATGAATAAATAAAATTAACTCTATTTCAAAGATAACATGATTAGCTAAATAGCAAATGCCAAAGGATTTATACATAAACTCAGAGAGCTAATAAGTTCATTCAGTAAAATCACAAAATACAAGATCAACACACAAAAACTAATCACGTTTCTGTATACTAAATGTAAACATACAGAAACTGAAATCAAAAGGATAATACCATTTATAACCTCTTCAAAGCAAAGAAAATACTTAAGTATAGAGTTAAGAAAACATATGCAGGATCTGTATGCTGAAAATTACAAAATCCTGATAAATAAAAGACCTAAATAAATAGAGCAACATGTCATGTTCATGCTATGTTCATGAACTGGAAGGCTAAATGTAGTATAGATGTCCATTCTCTCCAGACTGACCTATAAATTTAATGTAATTCCCATAAAAATTCCAGCAGGACATTTAGTAGACATGGACAAGTTATTCTAAACTTTATATGGCAATTCCTAGACTCTCTCAGAGCTAGGATAATCTTAAAAAGGAAGAATGAAGTGATTAAAATCATTCTCACCCATATAAACACTTACCTTATAGCTGCAGTATTCAAGACAGTGTGGTATTGCAGGAACAGACATACAGATAAGTGGAATAAAAAGGAGAACCCAGAAATAAACCCACAAAAATATGTATAAAATAATTTTGACAAAAGTGCAAGAACAGTTCAGAGGAAGAAGGATAATTTTTCAACAAATGGTTTTGGAGTAACTGGATGTCCACAAACAAAAAAAAATGAAGCTTGAACTAGTCCTGACACTTGATACAAAACTTAACTCAAATTTGGTTCATTGGGTGGGTTTAAATGTAAAATGTAAAACTATAAAATTCTTAGGAAAAAATAAGATAAAATTTTAAGTGTCTAGAGCAAGACAAAGAGATGTTAGACTTGACACCAAAAAGCACAACACATAAAAAGGAAACTTGATAAATTGGACTTTATTCTAAATTAAAAATATTTTCTCAGCAAAATACCCTGTTAAGTAGATAAAATGATAAATTACTGACTGGAAGAAATTACTTGAAAACCTGGTATCCAACACAGGACTAATGTGTAGAGGATAGAAAGTATTCACGAAACAGTAAAAAACACACAATCCAAACAGGAAATAGGCAGGGGTTCCCTTTGTGGTTCAGCGGGTTATGAACCCGACTAGTGTCCATGAGGATCTGAGTTCAATTCCTGGCCTTGCTCAGTGGGTTAAGGATCTGGTATTGAGCTGTGTGGTATAGGTTGCAGATATGGCTCGGATCCTGCATTGCTGTGGTTATGGCATAGGCCAGCCACTCGTAGCTCCGATTCAACCCTGAGCCTGGGAACTTCCATATGCCACAAATGTGGCTCTAAAAAGCAAACAAAAAACAACAACAGAAACAAATACAAAATAGGCAAAAGACACAAAGAGACAATTCCCTCCAAAGGACACACAGATGGCAAATAAGCCCATTAAAATATGCTGAACATCATTAGCCAAAGAGGAAATGCAGATTAAAACCACAACAATATATCACTACATAGATGTCAGAATGGATACAATTTTTAACATACAGTGATAATATCAGTTGCTGGTGATAATCCGGAGGAACTGGATCACTCATATATTGCTAGTGAGAATGTAAAATAATGTAAAATAATATAGCCACTCTGGAAAAAGTTTAGCAATTATCATACGGTGTAACAATTTCACTCCTAAGCATTTATCCCAGAGGAATGAAAACATGTTTGCATAAAAACCTCTACATGAATGTTCACAGCAGCTTTATTCATAATAATGCAAAACTGAAATTAATCCAGATGTTCTTCAACAGATGAATGGTTAAGCAAATGCTATCTCATCCACACCATGGCATTCTACTCAGAAATAAAAGGGAAGGAACTACTGCTCCAAGCAGTCACTTGAGTGAATCTCTGGAGAATCATGCCAAGTGAAAAAAGCCAGGCCTAAAATGTTGCAAACTGTATGACTCCATTTTGCATAACATTTTTGAAATGACAAAACATAGAAATGGAGAACAGCTTCGTCCGGGATGGGGCAGAGGAAGGGAGGATTACAAATAAAAGGGCCCCAGAAGAGATCCCTTTGGTCAAAGAACTGTTCTTTATCTTGATGGCAATGATCAATACATGAGCCTACACAAGCGTGATAAAACTGTATACAGCTAAATGTATGCACACATGAATGAATACAAGTAAAAGGGGTTAAGTGAATAAGTTCAACGTCGATATTCTGGTGATGATAATGTGTCATTATTTGTAAAATTTTAATATTAGGGGAGACTGAGGAAAGTGCACAAAAGTTCTATCGGTAAGAGGCTCAGTCAGTGGTCTAAAACAACTCTTCTGATTTCATACTATATCCTCTGTATCTCAATAATTTAATCATTTCTTGGTGATTCAGACAGGATTTAAATCTTATACTGTGCCAGGCTCATCCATAATCACGTTAGTCATCATAAATAATATTATAAATAGACATTTAGGTTGTTCCGTGTTTTGGCTATTGTAAATAGTGCTGCAATGAACATTGGAGTACATACATGTGTCTTTGCGAGTCATGGTTTTCTCTGGATAGGTGCCCAAGACTGGGATTGCTGGATCAAACGGTAGTTCTATGCTTAGTTTTCTGAGGAATCTCCATACTTGTTTCCACTGTGGTTGCACCAATTTACAATCCCACCAACAGTGTACTAGGGTTCCTTTTTCTCCACACCCTCTCCATCACTTATTGTTTGTAGACTTTTGGATGATGGCCATTCTGGCTGGTGTAAGGTGGTACCTCATAGTGGTTTGGATTTGCATTTCTCTAGTGATGAGTGACGCTGAACATCTTTTCATGTGTTTTTTGGCCATCTGTATGTCTTCTTTGGAGAACTGTCTGTTTAGATCTTCTGCCCACTTTTGGATGGGGTTGTTTGTATTTTTGGTATGGAGCTGCAGAAGGTGTTTATAAATTTTGGAGATGAATCCCTTGTCATTTGATTCACTTGCCAAGATTTTCTCCCATTCTGTGAGTTGTCTTTTCGTTTTGTTTAGGGTTTTCTTTGCTGTTCAGAAACTTTTAAGTTTGATTAGGTCCCATTTGTTTATTTTTGTTTTTATTGTCAATACTCTAAGACGTAGATCTGAGAAGATGTTGCTGTCATTTATGTCAGAGAGAGTTTGGCCTATGTTTTCCTCTAGGAGTTTGATAGTGTCTGGTCTTATATCTAGGTCTTTAATTCATGTTGAGTTTATTTTTGTGTATGGTGTTAGGGAGTGTTCTAATTTCATTCTTTTCCATGTAGCTGTCCAGTTTTCCCAGCACCACTTATTGAACAAGGTGTCCTTTCTCCATTGTATATTCTTGCCTCCATTGTCATAGATTAGTTGGCTGTAGGTGCTTGGGTTTAATTCTGGGCTTTCTATCCTGTTCCACTGATCTATAGGTCTGTCTTTGTGCCAGTACCATACGGTTTTGATGATTATTGCTTTGTAGTATAGTCTGAAGTCAGGGAGCCTGATTTCTCCAGCTCCATTTTTCTTTTTCAGGATGTCTTTAGCTATTCTGGGTCTTTTGTGCTTCCAAACAAACTTTAAAATATTTTGATCGAGTTCTGTGAAAAATGTCCTTGGTAATTTGAATCTGTAGATTGCCTTAGGTAGTATAGTCATTTTGATAATATTAACTCTTCCAATCCACGAGCATGGTATATCTTTCCATCTATTTGTGTCATCTTTGATTTCTTTCATCAATGTCAACCTAAATGTCTGTCAACAGAGGAGTGGATCAAGAAGATGTGGTACATATACACAATGGACTACTACTCAGCCATTAAAAAGAACGATAATACTGGCATTTTTAGCAACATGGATAGACCTAGAAATTATCATGCTAAGTGAAGTCAGCCATACAATGAGACACCAACATCAAATGCTTTCACTGACATGTGGAATCTGAAAAAAGGACAGACTGAACTTCTTTGCAGAACAGATTCTGACTCACAAACATTGAAAAACTTACAGTCTAGAGGAGACAGTTTGGGGGGGTGAGGGGATGTTCTTGGGCTGTGGGATGGAAATCCTGTGAAATCAGATTGTTACAATCATTATACAACTACAGATGTGATAAATTCATTTGAGTAGTAAAAAAAATTTTTTTAATAAAATAAAATTATAGATAGAAGAAACGATGTGGATTTGTGGTGAAACGTGGTTGATGTCAATGTTCCTTTTCCCAACCAAATGAAGACACTCTTAAAAAGACTTCTTTGAGCTTCTTGTCAGTTTGAATAAATAGAATTTAGAAACATTTAAATATATGTGTGAACAATCTCCCAAAATAAAACTAATTAATGCTAAAAAAGAAGAATTTTGTAATGAAATGGAAACATCATTGGCCAAGTATGCATGAAGGTAGTAGCTCAATCTAGTATATCACAGACTTTTTGGTTTGATGCAAAAATGTTTTTATTCTTTTTAATAAGTGATTAAGTTCAATGTCAATATTCTGGTGATGATAATGTGCCATTACTTGTAAAATTTTAATATTAGGGGAGACTGAGGAAAGTACACAAAAAGTACTGGAACCTTTGGGTCAGAGGTGTTAATTTAATGAAATTGCACAATGGTTAGTGAACCTTGAATCTTCTTTGGGTGATATGCGTTCTGATGATGATAGTGAACTTTTCACTATATTAATACCTACTGGAATGTTATTCTGTATACATTTCAGCCAAACTAGTTACTGAGAAATATCATCTAAATTTAATCTTGAGTTAGATGACATGACTTGATTCTACCATCGGTAGCTTTAGTTAGTTGAGAGCTCACATGTATGGAGAAACAAAACAAATTATCTCACTGAAAAGGAAATGATTACTATCAGCAACAATCTGAGTTATTTCATGTTTGAACAGACTTTATATATTTTTACATCTGATAGGCTAAAAAGCAGTAACATTTCAAAAACTGTTAAAATACATTAGGACATTTTATGTATTAGCTAAAAGATAAAATTAACATGCTCTGTTTTTCTTGGAACATTTCTGTAGAATTACAGCTGAAGAGTAGGGTCATGAACTAGAAATTGCAGCTCAAAGCATCAGAATCAATTTTCTTTCTATCAAATTTAAGTCTGTGCAAAGATATTTTTATTTATTGACACCCAGCTTCTTCCAAAGGCATTTGAAGCTAGCCAAGATAAATAATACCTTTACCTTATATGAGGCATCCATTTTACAACCTTTTGAACTGAATATATTTGAGAAGAGTAATAAATTTGGAAATGAAATAGAGTCCAGGCCTGAGTTCACCAAATTAAAGTAATTTTACCTGGCAAGAATGCTACGTACTCATGAATGCAAACAATTGTAGATTTGAGAAAAGATTCAGTAGCACCATCACCACAAAATGGAAGCCCAGATTTTGTATCTTAGACGATCTTTCTTCTATAAATGCTGAGGTCTAACTACTCATGTCAGTCAGTCAGTCCACCTTTGGCAGCTTGAACTTCTTGCAGAAAGAAGCCCAAGTTCACACTCAGTGGCCATGACTATACTGTCTAGATCCATGCCCCTGTTTGTTTACAAAAATGAACTGGCTGTACCAGGAAAGAAAATAAGAGATGTGTTGGCCTTCCACTACGTGTTTCCCAATAAAGAGGAGAGGAAAATGTTCTTCCAGCATTTCATCTTTAAGTTACACATTCCTCTGAGAAGCCAGTGAAAGCTATGGACAATGTCTTCAGGAGAAAGAGAAAGGCAGATATATCTAGCCAAACACAATTATTTTTTTGTATTTTTTTAAATTATAGTAGATTTACAATGTTGTGCCAATTTCTGCTGTACAGCACAGTGACCCAGTCATACATATATATACATTCTTTTTCTCATACTATTTTCCATCATGTTCTATCCCAAGGGATTGGACATAATTTCCTGTGCTGTAGAGCAGGACCCCATTGCTTATCCATTCTAAATATAATAGTTTGCATCTACTAACTCCAAACTCTCCATCCACCCCACTTCCTCCCCCCCACCACTTGTCTGTTCTCCATGAGTGTGAGTCTTTTTCTGGTCTGCAGATAGGTTCATTTGTGCCATATTTTGGATTCCACATATAAGTGATACCATATGGTATTTGTCTTTCTCTTTATGACTTACTTCACCTACTATGAGACCATCTAGTTGCATCTATGTTTCTGCAAATGGCATTATTTCATTCTTTCTTATGGCTGAGTACTATTCCATTGTGTATATGTTAATCCATCCATCGGTGGACATTTGTCTCTATGTCTTGGTATTGTGAATAGTGCAGCTATGAACATAGGGCTGTCTTCCTGAATTGTAGTTTTGTCTGGATATATGCCCAGGAGTAGGACTGTTGGATCATATGGTATAGTTCCATATTTAGTTTTTGAGGAAGCTTCATTCTGTTTTCCATAGTGGTTGTGCCAATTTATATTCCCACCAACAGCAAACATAATTCTTAATGACTTGAAGGCATCCATGGTATCCCTGCATTTTCTCTACCCAGTCTCTGCTGGCTCCTGTGGCACCTGCTGTGTGTACCAGCCCTTGGCCTTTCACCCTTTTATCTTTGGAGACATGAACACTCCCCTGCCACATTTAGCTTTGTCCTAACCTTTGTCTTCAATCTTTTCCTTAGGTCTACTGACTCAATACTAGACCAATTTTAGTAAACATAAGGTGCGTTTTGGGGGGCAATGTTTATTCTATACTAAGCATTGCATTAAATTCTCAAAAGTCTCACACAAAATACATACTGTAATTTTTTATATTTCATTGTCTAGATAACTAAAACTTGTGAGGTACAGTAACTTCTCCAAATCAAATATATAGTTTCATGCCTGGTTTGGAACCTGGGTCTATCTGACCCTCAATATTTGCTCTTAATTTCTATTTTCTAAGCCCTTAGAGCTATACTGTGGTGCTTAGGAAGTACTCTAGTTTCCTGGGGAGTAGGGTCTTTCTACTATTTTTTTTTACACTTAAGTCTTTCTAGAAAATAGAACCCTGCTGTCTGCTGCCAGATACCCTGAGATGACTGCCCTCTTGCCATAACCCCTACTTCACGCCCATCTATAGCACCTCAGGGCTTATGACCTCTCTGAAAGGGCGGGGCTGTGTTGTTTCCTTGTAAATGAACCAGAACTCCTCTTTCAGTATTTACATAAAGATTAAATGTCGACATTTTTCTTAGGTTTACAAATTCAATCCTCAAGTTTTTTCTTAAAGAGAATTAGTTAGCTCAGCAAAGATTTTCAGACATCATTGCTTTTCAGCATTCTCTTGAGACTGGTATTTGTTATATTGAACTTTTTTATTATAGTTGATTTACAGTGTTCTGTCAATTTCTGCTGTACAGCACAGTGACCCAGTTACACATATACACACATTCTTTTACTCATATTCCATCACGTTTCATCACAAGTGATTGAATATAGTTCCCTGTGCTATACAGCAGGACCTCATTGCTTAGAACTATTTTTTAAAGGCTATCTTATATGATTGTTGCTGAAGCATTAACATTTTCTCTTCTGAATATCCAGGTTGAAAACTGGGTCCTTGATTATTTCTTTTTCCATCCAGTTTTTCTTTATTCCAGTAGATTTTTCCCAATCTGCCTATCCATTTTGTTTATTCTTATTCTTTTAGCAGAAAAATCTGATTATTTATTAATATCCCAGGTTTGATTTTCAAAAATTCACATTTAATCTTAAGAGCGTATATTTTTGTGTATGAGCAACTAATGTAACTATTCATGCTCAGAGACTGCATAGCATCACCTACACAGACTAAAATGGGATTCTTTTGTATTCCCTTTAGCACCTAGGTTAGGGCTGAACATGTAGCAAGATTCTGGAATTTAGCTGAAATGAATGCATGCTTGATCAAATATCATTTATTGTTCTGGGAATTTTAAAATAAGATACTAATTTAGGCCATGCCTCATTTTCCATGTAAAATGCATCATAAAGTTACGTGAAAATATTTTTTAAGTCACTGAATGCAAAGGGATCTCAAAAAATTGAGAAGGTTAAAATACACATGTCCAAGAAAAAGTCATCATACGTCACTGGCATTTTCATTTAATCTATTACCTCTTACCAAAGAACAGATACCACATTCTGATTTCTTTTTCAAGAATATTTGTTTTATTCTTAAGATTCTTAAGCAATCTGAATAAAACAAAAATTCTTGAAATAGATACATATAACCATGTTAGGTTGTTTAAATCACAAATGCCTCAGCTATGAGAAAATCACCATAATAATATGGTGAGTTTTTTCAGACTCACATGGCCATGATTCTTCTCACTGTAGATAAGAAACAAACTATTTTATTAAGTGCTATAGAGATTAAGTATCCTTTTTTCTGTGTGTTAAGGCCCTTTTCACCCCTGCCTTATCTGGAAATAGCTCTATAATATATCACAGTATTTAAAAGGCAATAATGGACTTCTTAGCAATGAAGTTTCCCCCCACTCTCTCAGGGTATTTCTATGTGGAAAGTGGCCAATGGTGCTAGCAAATTATTGGATTGAGCTTATGTTGACTATTGCATTTCTAACATAATTATTTTTTTGGAATTGATTTGTATCACCACTATGAAATGCTGGCATAAAACTCTAAACTTTTTGTTGAACCTACATTAAACTTTAATGCATATACACATAATAGGGGGACGTTGGCACTGTAATTGAGGACAAGAGCAGAAATCAAAATCAGTGAGTTTACAGGTGCTCTTCTAGTGACTATACAAAACCAAAAGTTTCAAAATTGTGTTATTGGTAGGTAAATTTTTGTTAATTTTATAAGGCTATGTCCTTTTGCTTTATTCTATAATAACCTAAATTATAAATAATCCTATAATTGAAAGTTGATAGAGTTTATTTGTTCCTATGGTTTATTTTTATGACCTTAGAACCAAAAGGAGAAAATAAGTGAAGAAAAAAAAGGGTAGAGACTGATGGAAGACACTTGTAATAAATGATAGCTAAATGATTTACCTCTGTAAGAACCACTTGTCTTCCACCCATTAAATTTCTTCTGAAAGTCATACCTGATGTTTTCCCATTTAGTTAGGATAATATAAAGTCATAACATAATTATTATCCTTCCTTACCCATATGGCTAGCCCTTTTAGTCAAAACTATCAAGATGATGTAGACAAAATGCATTTGTTAAAATATTCCCATGTGGAGGGAAAAGTCATTTTTTCTGAAAGATGGGAATTGAGAAAAATCTGGGAGAGGTGAGGTAATCCAGAGTTATTCTTGAATACTGGAGATGCTAGATTCAAGATTCAGATGATCAGAGTCTTACTTTCTCCGTTACACATAAGCCAAAACTAAGGGAATCAAAGAGCTTTAATGACAGGTCAAAACAATCCAGCTTATTAGTTCTATGAAGAACAAAACGATGAAAAATAATAATCAAAACAAATAATAATAACAACAGAAATTAAATTTCACCAAAGACTTATGCAACCATGCCCTTCATTAAATATTTCACATGTTTATTTAATTATGAGCCAATGTACTATGTTTATTATCAGTTTACAGAGGGGTTAATAACTAAGGTTTACAGAACACACTCAAGAATATATAGCTTATAAGTGGCAAAGTGAGGTCTTGATCTCAGAACCCTCTAACCTTGGAGTACATACATTATTCTGCCTCTCAGGAATGCAAACTGTAATGATTGAAAACTTTATAGCTCTGCCTACATTATTCATACAGCACCTTTCTGTGCCAGTCATGGTCTGTAGGTATTATGTTTACCTAAGTCTAAAGAAAATCAAATTCAATTTCAAGAATCTGTTGAAAATAATAGACTACAGCTATGCAAATTTAAAGAGAATTTGAAACATGTCAACTTAACTATACTAAAAATAATAAAAATTTTAAAAATTAAAAAAATATATATATCTTAACAGTAAGAGGAGACTGTACAAAGTTGAATTGCAATCTCAGTCTCAGTTGTGATAAATTTCTGGTTTTCTGATTGGCCATAGGGGAAGAATTTCTATTCCCTGCATGTAGACCATAGAAAGCTGGTAGGAGCAAAGAGGCCAACATCAACCATGTTCAAAGGCTCTAAAGGAAGTGAGCCATGGTGCCTCCAGGAACTGAGTATGAGTCTACCTTTCACATCATTCTATTCTTTAAATGGCTAGAGGAATTTCTTTTCCTGTGAAAGACCCAAAGCTGACAGACTTGCTCCTAGAAGGTTTTGTAACTATACCAGCCATTAAAAGAGATTGAAAATTCTATCTTAAAAAAATATTGTCTCATTCGTACCAGGAATATCTACTGGGTATCGAGGAAAGATAGGAAAATGGAAAGAAGGAAATGTCAAGAGAAAATGAATAAAACACTGTAATAACAGAACTAAATGTCTTGATATAAGTTAATCATTGTGGAAGTTTGGAAGGAAAACATTTACAAAAGTCGCCTAATGATGTTCAACCAAGAGTCCCTATAAATGTCTTGACATTGATCCGGGGCTGATCCTAAAAGATTGACAAAGCCTCCTAGGGTCAGTTGCTTGATCTTAACATTGTCTCAGGATTATCAAATTGAAGGGTGCTGACTTTCCCTACCCAAACTCTCAAGAACTAGAAATCTAAATCAGAATTCTATTATTTTACATGGAAAATTTTAATAACCAATAAAATTAAATATTTCCATTCCTGATTATCATATTTTCTCCCTGCTGAAACACTCTACTTGAGGCCAAACTGATATTGTAACTTTGGAGTCTGGACAGAGGGAGCCTTTCACTGCTCTGATTTGAGCCTTTGGTGATCTCAGACTCCATCTGATGCATCCTGTACATAAAGCCAGATTTTGCACAAGCTTGTCAAGATACTTACCCAATCATCACTAAAGAGATGCAAAGACAAAAATGTGCTCTTTGTTTCAATTCAAAGTTGGCTAACCAACCTCTAATTGAAATAAGCTTTCTAAACTATGACAATATTATGCATAAAGTGCAGTCAAGTTCTGGTTCAGTGGTATTTGATCTCATGAGACATGATGCTACCATGTTATAACAAATATTTGCAGTACCCCTTTTAGGATCATGAAATGTATAAAAAATAAAGCCAAATTTATTTTGGCTATTTTTAAAATAAATATTTAACATAGAGTATATTAAGAGAAAATTTGAGGTATGGTAAGGCCAGCAGTTCAGGAGACAATTACAACTGAAATGGTGTTTGTTACAGTTCCCAAGAGAAGGGGGCATACAATGCCATGAAGGGCTACACAGGGAAGCACCACGGTTAGTCAGGAGGTAGAGAAATATGGGTATGGGGGAAAGTGGGGAAATAAGCCTTTATTGTGGTTTCTATGGGAAGGAATCAATGAGGGAGGGTAGGTAGGTTTAGGATTGGCTAATTTGAATAATTTTAGCAGACCCTGGAGCATAGGGGCTGTCCTCACCCTGGGGTGATTAGGGCAAGTGGAGTGGATAATTGTCTAAAATGTGAGAGCCTGATAAAGGAGATGGTTGGGGTATAGGCTCTGGATTGCCAGTTGTACTGAAAAGCATGCCCATGGGCAAATTATTTATTCTCTTTAGGGCCTGGCTAATCCAGGGAGTGGCAGTCCTAACAGGATTAGGGAGACCACAGATCCAAAACACTAGAACACAGGAAATAAAAGCATAGTTAATACAACATGATGCTCTAAGTCTATTGAAGCAATTTTATTTACAATATGTATTTTCAATAGTACAGAATGACTATACTATTAGAAGATGTAATGAAGAAATCAGATCTCTGCAAAAGTAGCAGAATCACTATGAAAATGAAACAATAGACATCATAGTGGGTTTTTTTGTTTATTCCATTTTTTTGTATAGTTTTTTGTTTTGTTTTTTTGTTTGTTTTTTTTTTTGGTGACTAAAAATCCTAACTGGCTTTGCAACTAAAGAATGACCTTTCCCAGACAGTGAACAATTCTTGGGGGGGGGGGAGGGCTCTTAAATTACATGGTAATGACATTCCTTGAAAACTCAGTATATATTTAATAATAAACTATTCAAAAACATTTTTGGCCTGTATGTGAAATTGAATTGGGTTCTAGGCTCAGATAATTACAGTTTTTCAATACAGACACTGGGAAGTAATGTGCAACATAAGAAAATTTGGGGGTTTTCCCACACATGGCATCATCTAGCATTCATAGCATCTGTACACCAGATATCAGGGAAACAGTCAGTTCTGCTATAATGTGACATATACACTTCTTAAAAAACACTTACTATGCAAAACTGTGCAATTAAAAGCTATAGTGCTTATGGTAGGGAAAATGAGCTACATTTTGTCAGCAACATGTTTACAAAAAGATAGAAACCTCAGAAAAAAATGGTAGCATAATATTATATGTCTTCAGTGGTAATAAATACAAAAAGTCTAGGACAAACAAGGTAGTCAGTCCACTTTGCCAAAAACCCAGAGTTTGCCTGGATAAGTGGGCATGGGAGGGGCTGCAACTTGACCAGTATTTTGAGGTAGTAGAAGGTGTTTTCTAAATCTTAACATCAGATGAGTTCCATAGGTATGTGTCACATAGATAGGACTCATGATCCTTTTGGCTATCTTTCTAAGCTTGAAATCCCAGTGCATGTTTTGCATTTGAGATTCAGGTCCTTTATAACAGATATCTATTTCATTAAAATTGAAATTTTGGGAGTTCCCGTCGTGGCGCAGTGGTTAACAAATCCGACTAGGAACCATGAGGTTGAGGGTTCGGTCCCTGCCCTTGCTCAGTGGGTTAACGATCCGGCGTTGCCGTGAGCTGTGGTGTAGGTCGCAGACGCGGCTCGGATCTCGCGTTGCTGTGGCTCTGGCATAGGCCGGTGGCTACAGCTCCGACTCAACCCCTAGCCTGGGAACCTCCATATGCCACGGGAACGGCCCAAGAAATAGCAACAACAACAACAACAACAACAACAACAAAGACAAAAGACAAAAAAAAAATTTGAAATTTTGATCCAATGTGTAACCTTCTTCTTCAATTAGCTTATGTATTATTGCTGGAAATTCTTTGCCAGCTGTCTCATCTGCATTGGGAGTTTCGCCTGGCAACTAAAGACTTTTAGAAATTGTAGTGTTGAAACCACTAAACCTGACCCTTCTAGCACCAGTAGGAGAGTGGATAAATTCCATTAGCATCCTCAAATGTCTTCTTTTTTGTGGGTAATATGGCATTTTGAACCAGGATGCTTAAACAGGTTTGTGACGTTGAGTGTTTTATGAATATATATATATATATATATATTCACAAATGCAAAAGATCATTAAAAGATATGTTTCTAGAATAACATACATGGTAAACTGAGGTAGCTGGTAGATGTGTGAAGTGTTTGTGTTTGTGTGTATGTATGTGTGTACTTTGGGTATTCTCATGCCTTGGGATTCATTTGGGGTGCAGCTGTTTGCATTGTCTTAGTTTTCCCACTAACAAAATTTTGCAAAAAGCGAACATGAAATTCCCCTTATGCAAAAATGTTCCCTAATATCTTGATTTCCTTGTTATAAATTTATGATTTCAAAACAAGTATTACAGCAGAAATGACTGTATGTTCAATCATTGTCATGACAAAACCAAAAGTCCAATGCTTTTTTAAAAATGCCTCTCTGGGGATGAGAACCATTGTTGCAGTTCTTTGTGATTCTGGTTGGGGAAATGTTACCTCTACAGTGTCTCTGGAATGTTGATCTCAGTCGTGAGGTTAACTCTCAAACACTCATTTATCTAAGTTTTCAGAGGTGCCTACATCTAATAGGTTATTTTAGAGCAGAGAAAAGGGAAAACTTAACTCAATTGTGAAAGACCAGAGAAAAATAATAAGATGAGATGGGTCATGAAGAATTAAGTGTTGTCCAGGAAGCCTCAGCAGAGGTCCAAAAGAATGATTTACTGAACAGAGAAAAGCAATAGTTGAGTTTGTTAGAATGTGGGCTGTAGAGAGGGAGTGGCAGGAAGGGGCCTGGGAGATTCTTTGTCATGCTACGTTTGGATTTCATTCTTAGTTGGTGGTGGCTAAGAATGATCTGCAAGCAGAAGGGTGACATGCCCAATGGGCATGAAGACAGACTAGTTCCAGGGACAGACTGAAGGCCATTCCTGCCAGGCTGGTGGGGCAATTGCTCTCAATCTGTGAATATCTGGAGATACTCAAAAATGCAAAGTATAGACTTCCACTAAGGCAGGTATGTGTTTATAGAAAAAATTATGGGGAAAAAATGTTGCTCCTTTTGATAAGTAATTACCATATTCCAGGCAGTGTCTTGGGCCCTTAGCATTTAAAAAAAAAAAAGTCCTCATAACATCCATATGAGTTTGATCTCATCTGATTACTTTTTAATTGCTGTTTTACAGGTGATGAGACTGAGGCAGCACAGCTGAATTAATCTGCCCGAAAATACAGTTAGAAAGTTGCCGATCAAGGGATGAGGTCATGACCTGTGACCTCTCCCTCTGACCTTTTTCCCAAATCATCCCTTTGTTCAGAGCAGTGGCAATTTCTAAAGAGCTGTGTTCTGCAAAGAGGAAGGCCACTTAAGTAGGCTTGTTAACCAAGAAACCCAGAAAGTTATGAATAAGAAAAGACCTTATCTGGAGTCTTAGGAAGCACAGTTCAGGAGGAATATTTGAATAGCAACTCAAAGGTGCTCCAAGGAAAGTAAAAATGGTGTCGGTTTATAAAGACAACAAAGACATTCCAGAGAAGTTAAAGCTTGTTTACTTAATTAAATTTATCCCATTTTGAGCCAATCCTGACCATACATAAACTTCCTTTTGAAAGATCCCTTTAATCACAAACCTTTTACAACTTTCCTATGTCCGTGTTATTTCTCCCCTTTTTTCTTTCCCACTTAGAAATAACCTGTTTTAGGACAAAATGACTTTCTTTTCCATACTTTCCATTCCTTATACCTTTAAAAAAAATTTCCTTGCATATGATGTTCTTTTCCTTATTAATTTTAGTAGTTTTAATTACATATATCAACTAGAATTCTTAATCCTAGAAATCTTAATTTTTAGTGAAAACTAAGAAGAAAGCAATTGTGAATTGTTTGTTATACTAAGATTTTTTTTTCCCCTCAATGTGGTGCAACACGTTTCTAAGAGACCCAAACACTCTAGATTTTCTGTAATAAGACGAAAGTAGGTAAACCTAAAACTTTTTTTTACAATTAATGTTTCAGTATTTTATCTTATTTGGAAATAATCTATACATTCAATGAAATCCCATCATCTTAATCTAGCAAAACTCTAAAGTTATCAGAAAGATTTGGGGAAACTATTTTTAAGTAGACATATCATAAAACATAATTATTCTTAAAAATTCAACTAAAATTCTTATCCTGTTTACATTTAATTTACTTACGAAAATTCCAACTTATCAAGTTATTTTTCTTGCTGAAAATTTGGTAGTAATCCTAGGTGCCATGAAAGTATTATACTTTATATTGATAATTCTGAAGACTTGGTATTAATTAAACCAACAAACTTAAGCCAGCTTTTATTTACTAAGGATTAATCTTTGATCATGGGAACTTGAAAAACATTTGGGTTGGTTTCTAAGAATTTTATATAAGTGCTCATTTGTTTTAGACAGTTAAGTAGAACTCTTTTACAAATGAATTTTGGCAATACCTTCCGAAGGTAGAAAAACACCGCAATTCTATAACGAACATATATAGAACACATACGGCACCTACAGAGACAGACAGAAATATCATAGTTTTCATTTTAAAACTTCAGTCACAAATCGGGTTCAATATGAAACTCACTAGTTTATAAAAATACTGATAGGGTAAATTAAGTCTACTCACTCAGATGACTAAAGTCTTTTATTATCTGTGGTGAAGGGTTTTAAGAAGTTTACTCTCTCTTGACAAGCAATTTTAAGGAGGCTTTTGGGGAGAGTCCTTTTAGCAGTTTTGTGTTTAAAATGGTCTCTTTTCCTCTTTTATTCTTCAGTCTTAGGAATTGGAGATGGTCTAGATAAGAGCTCCCCAAGAGGTTACACGCCTTTAGGGATCAATGAAAAGGAACGAGTGGGATTTGAACTGCCTCTAGAGCTATAATTCCAGTTTTGTAAAGATTTCTAAGAGGTAACACGGGGACATCACCGGTTGATCCACCCATCATCCAGTTACAGATATACACCTGGTTTTCAAAGGGGCTGGCATTACAGCAGGGGACAGTGTGGCCAGTCTTTTGCAAGGGATCGATCTCAGCACAAGAAAAAGGAAATCTGAGAGATAGGTGGGAGGTGGGGGTGGGGCTCAGTGAATGGAGCAGACAGGGCCCCAGCCGGAGTGGAGAGCAGACACAAAGGAGCATTAGGAGAGCAGCTGGCAGTTTCAGTTAAGTCAGTCTATGAGATGACTCAGAATTAAACCTCAGATAATTTGGGGTTAGTATCCTAGAGAGAAGCACTTTGGGAATTGCTATGGTATCTTGAGGCCTCAAAACGCCAATTGAAATAAGCTTCCCATTTGGACTGCTTTGTCTTACCTTCTGTTTCTAATTGACTACCCAGGTAAACTAATTGAGGAATTTCAAAGGAGCCCCAGTCCGTCAATTTAACTGTAAATCATCTCAGGTCATCATAGTCCTATGAGATAAATATTTCTAGGCTGAGGGACCCCAGTTCTTATACATAAAACCAGTAAGAGTACTGGACAGAGGCTGTCCTGCAACCTTAACCTTGAAACAAATTTACCATTATTCCAAGAGTAGTTACTCACCAAGGCAAAACAGGAAACGAAGTCTTAAGAACAGAAGCCAGGACAGAGGACACTCAAAATACACTAGAACCTCAGCCAAGGTGGGAGGCCTGGGTAAAGTTAGGCTACACTCCTGGGGTGGGAGGAGGTTCCCAGTTATAGGGGAACTGACCTCAGATTGGCTCCTTGGTTACCAGGGAAACCAGCAGAGGACACGCCCCCTCACTGCCCCTTTGATCAGCACCTGGTGGAGATATTCTGGTCTAAAGAGTAGAACGGTTGTTACTAGCTACTAGCTGGGGCCAGGGCAAGTGGGCAGGAGGGTCACTCCTGTGAGTAAGGTTAGGAGAAGCAGGCACTGGTCCAGGAGAGGATGCACAGAGAGCCAGAGAACAGCCATCTTGGGAGACCTGACCATGTAGCTGCAAATAAGAAAAGGGTCTATCTGGGGTCTTAGGAATTGCCATCTTGGAGCACGGATTCAAGTAGCAACTCAGGTGAGCTCTGAGGGAAGTGAAAATGGTAGAGGTTTATAAGGACAGCAGATGAAGGCCTTCTAGAAAAGTTGCATGGTTTGTTTTGCAGAACTACGATTGGTGCTGGCAGGCTTTCAGTTACCTGGCAGCAGCTGGTTGGTTGCTAAGCTGCAGTGAAGAAAATGAGTTCCAGGTGGTCTGACTATTTGGCCAGGTTGGAAGTTTGTGTTCATCCAGGTGTGGATGTGTGTGAGTTGCAATCCTTTAATGACCTCTGGCTCCACTTTAGATCCTTTTGACATAAGCGACTCCATTTTGTTCAAGGTCCACAGTTTGTTCATTTGTTGTCTTGAACTGCCCCAACATTCCCAGTTCTTGCCAACCCTGGTAACATAATTATTGATAGCTTACTTTTTCACTCTCAAACATGTCCTAACTTGTGTCTCATTCAGAAACTGGTGTAAATATTTACTTAAATGTAACAAGATAAGGGTGCGTTTTGAAATATACTAAAAGCACAAAAAATTAGAACTTAATGGAGGAGAAAAAAATGCAACAATAAAAAATATCTGATTAATCCAAAAGAAGTGAGGAAAGAGAAATAACATCAAATAAAAAACAGGGGAGTCCCTGTTGTGGCACAGCAGAAACGAATCCAACTAATAACCATTAGGTTGCGGGTTCGATCCATGGCCTTGCTCAGTAGGTTAAGTATCTGGTGTTGCCGTGAGCTGTGGTGTAGGTCTGGGAAGCAGCTCGGATCCTGTGTTGCTGTGGCTGTGGCACAGGCCAGGAGCTGTGCCTCTGGTTCAACCCCTAGCCTGGGAACCTCCAGAAAATAGAATCGAACCAACTGTATCAGTTATCAGTTTAAATGTAAATTTATTAAACATTCAAAAGATAAAAGTTACTATGCTGGTTTAGAAAAAAAAAAGACCCAACTATGAACTTTACATATACACTTTAAATATAAGGACCCAGATGGGTTAAAAGTAAATGCCACAGTATTGGCACAAGAATGGAGAAAGTGTACTCGAGAAAATGGTAATGTGGACTTCCTGTTGTGGCTCAGTAGGTTAAGAACCCAACTAGTATCCATGAGGATGCAGGTTTAATCCTTGGCCTGGCTTAGTGAGTTAAAAGGGTCCAACTTTGTTGTGAGCTGGGGTGTTGTAGGTTGCAGATGCAGCTCAGATCTGGCATTGCTGTGGCTGTGGGGTAGGCCAGCACTGTATGCCTCAGGTGTAGGAACTTCCATATGCCTCCGGTGTGGCCCTAAAAAGAAAAAAAAAAAAAAAAAAGGAACAAGAGTTTACTACAAAAAATAGAAAGTTTCCATGTAATCTTGAAGTCTGTTTGAACTTACTGCTCACATAACCCATGCTGGGACCCAGGGCAGACTGCCCCCAATAGTATAGTGATTATTTTGAATTCAAGTTAGTAAAGAAACAGCCTATGTAAGAGAGACACTTGGACCTTCCTCTCTGTTTCCCTGAAATCAGGAAATAAATTCCATGTGAAAGGCACCCTCCCTGTTCCCCTGTTCTGGGAGGTAGGAAGACATCCTTATCACCAGCCAGGGAATTCAGGGTCCAGAAGCCTGTAGAAACAAACCTTGCTACTTCCTTAATTTACTACCCAAGCCCAAATTTTGCTTAAATTCCTCTCTAATTAACCATGCCAACTACTTTTCCTTGACCTGTCAATTCTTCTCAAATTGATTGTTTCTCTGTCTAAAAAGTATAAAAGCTGCCTGCTTTGGCCACTTCTTAGGCATCATTTTTATGAGATTCAAGCCTTGTACATGAATTAAAGTTGCTTCTTTTTCTCCTGTTTATCTGTCTTGTTTCAATTCTATTATTAGTCCAACCACAGGAACTCAAGATGGGTAGAGGGGTAAATTCCCACCCCCGCCCTACTCAACACAAAAATACTACTGTAAATAAAAAGTTAAAGTTTCAGGGTTAAATGGACATAATGAAAATATTTTTGCTAAAATTCAAGGGTGGAAATTCAGACTTCCAACTAATACAGATGCAATTCCCAAATACTATGCTGTCCAGACATTTTACAGTTTAAATGAGAAAACTTTCTGATCACAGCTTCACACAATGCAACTTAACTGTTCTTAACAAAACTACCTCACAAAGAACACAAAAGCGTGAGCAGTTTTTTCAACCTAGTTTTATAACAGCCACATCATTAAACTCATAAAAAGATTTTACACTTGCTTAGTAATATACTTGCTTTTCCTAGAGATAAAAACATTACCTGGGTTTACATTTAGTTTCTCATCATGCGTTTCATAAACAATAAAAGATAACTGGACTGTATGTCTGGAAACATTTCCATCCCAACTGCATTTTAAAACCTTTTAGATAAAAGACAAAAAATTTCATAGCTCGTATATATAAGTTACTAGAATTTATGCACATAGTATATGTTCGTTAAATTATCAGTCATAGGGTTTTTGTTTTGGTTGGAGGCAATAATGTTTTCTAAAAGCTTTGTATTCCCAATTCAAGTAAGAAATTCCCTTCTATGCGCTTCAAATGTTTCACATGACATAAAACTAAGAGAAGACATCACAAAATAATTGCATGTCAGATACTCTCTGTGTGTCACTGACTGAATTCCTTGACCAACCATCAGTTAACTTCAGCTTAATACCGAAAGCTGACCTTGACCTAGACTCTTGGCCATAAAAATCATAAAACACTCCTTCACTCCAAAGCATTTAAGGTTATTGCTCATTTTGTGTTTGAAAATGGCTACTGACAGCAAAGTCCGAAGGACAAACAAAGCACTATTTGTACACAAGACTTTCTTCTCAATTGTGGCCATTTTTATTTAGTGGCCATCTCTTTGATTGGTGCCTATTGATAGGGCTATTTCCATTTGTACTGTGTCCACTTCTCAGTGCTGAACTAAGTATCCTCGTTTCTGCTTCTCTCTGTAGTTCATCTTCCTGAAGTTGCTTTTCAGGACTTCATAGACTGGTTTGGAAGTTTCCTCTTAGGCAAAAGCTGAAGCCACATATACATGACAAGATTACTTACAACGCCATTTCCAAAAAGAGGAGACTTCACGGTGTCCTACCAGAGAGGTCATGAATAGTGAAGACAGAGAGGCTGTTGATGGAGGGAGCAGGATGGTGGGGGATTGGGGGAAGAGGGGAAATAGTCTGCCTTGGTGTTATGGGACCCTCTCATAGGATCTTGGGTGTGGCTTCATTTTGTTTCAGTGCTACACTAGGACCTGCTGTCCCAACCTTTCCTGTAGGTCACGGTGTTCTTTGTAATTTGATTCCCAGCTCAGAGCATTTTATAAACTCGGTGAGAGCAACCTGTGGTTATGCTCCATTCTCTTGTTGAGCACAGGAAGATGGCACCTAACCACAAATCGACCAGGCTGGAGGAGAATATCAGGCTGAACCAACAAAATGAACACCCTCCACCAAGGCCATGAATAAAGCAAAACATAATTTCAAAAGAATTAAGTTCCTCTTGGATTGTATTTTTATATGAAAGTCAAATGGCATTTCTTTTGGTTACAACCTAGGGATAAAAAGGTACTGTGTGAATGTAAAAATGATACTGAAATTCAAAAAACATGTGAATATTTACAATGATCAAATCCATTTTCCAACGAAGAATGCCTAAAGTAAGATTACTTATGATTTCTTCTGATTTGAAATTTGGTAATAGTAGTACCAAACATTTAAAACAGGAATTCAGTGTTTGAACTGTATACCTAATATCAGTACAGTTTTTTTTTTAAAAAGAAGATCATTTTGTGAGCCAATTAATCAAATTTTTAATAATTTGAAAAAGTAAACCACCCTCTGGAACATCCAAAAACAGACAAACGAACAAGGCTTCCAGTTTAAATGTCTAGGGAACTACAGGTAGACTACATAAACCACTGAATTATAGTATTTCCAAGTATATTTAATAAAATTGATATTATCTTCCTAGGTATTTCTGAATATCTTTCTGAGTAAAGAAAAGAAAGGGGGGGGGGAGGACACAGTCTCCTGAAAGATCAACTTTTATTTGCTTATCACAGAAAATAGAAAAACCAGATACTTTTTGCACAGCATGATATTAAAGACCAATGTCTACTCAACCACTCGAAAAACAAATGCTTACATAATACTTTGTAAGCACTTAATATAATCCTAACGTGATCCTTCTGTTACTCCTATGTGCCAATTTCTATTGCTGGTTCCTTCTGAAGGTAGGAGAATAAAAACAAAAAAACTCACCCACATTTACAAACAAAGTTACAAAATCTAAGAATTGAGTTTGGATTCAGGTTTTTCAATCAACTCTCACCCACCTTCATCAGTTACAATTACCATTATTTATGATATGAGATCCTTTGCTAAATCTCAATTCTGTATTATGGGTCAGACATCAATTCCTATCATGTGTTTTGCTTTGCAAAATGGAGAGAAATGGCCTTGAAGCTGTAGGGAAGCAAAATCTGCCACCCCAATGTGCCTCTTCAATGAGGATTAATAGGGAGCCCCAACCCACTACTCTCAATATCCTCTTTTCTCTTTAGCTAAAGATGGTATTTAAGAGCTTCAACCATTTTGGCAAGTTGCTCAGTTTTCCCGGGTTTTTTCCATATACATTTGTTACTAAACTTTGTTTGATTTTCTCCTGTTACTGTATCTCATGTCAATTTAATCCTTAGACCAATCAAAAGAGCGTAGTAGAGGGAAATTTTTCATTCCCAATAGTTATATCTATCTTTTTTAAAAATTGAAGTATAGTGGATTTATAATGTTGTGTTAATTTCCGCTGTACAGCAGTGATTGTTTATATGTATAATATATATATTTATTCTTTAAATTCTTTTCCGTGATGGCTTGTCATAGAACATTGAATATGGTCATGTCTATCTTGATAATGAATTACACAATGTTTTTCTACAGTTAAATTTGAATGGAGAGCCCCCAATTATTAGTCTTGAACCATGAAGAAAAATATTTTTTGCTGTCATTATTTTGCATACTGCAATTAAGGGTGGAGAAATCACTCATTTATAAATTCCATGCTACATGAGTCAGCAGTTTGGCTTTTCTGTATACACAGATAACTAGAACATGATGTGATGGATGCTGCAGAGGACCAGTGAACAAATCAACAATAGAATAAGGTGCAGGAAGAGGACATTGTTTATTAAGATGAGAGGGAAGAAAAATCATGGAAATCTATGGAATGGCTTGGCCCATCCATCCCCAAATGATAAACACTAAACCATCCCAGCTACAGATGATGGGGCTGAACTGCACCTGCTGGTCCTCTTGTCATTCTGCTCTGAGGCTCCTGAAGGCACAAATCAACAACACCTATTGAGGCTGCTGCCAAAAATGTCCAAAAGAATCCTGAGAAACAGAAATTTTACGTAAAATAATAACCACAAAGTCTTTTTAAATGAAAAGGATCTGAGCTCTGTCACCCAACCCCTCTTTCTTCAAACCACTCTCCCTAGAGAAGAACAAAGGAAACTATTTTAAGCCATAGCTTACCTGTCTAGTCTTCCCTAGTTAGTTTCTCCTAGAGCTGAATTTGGTGTGACTTGTTTGAGACAAGTGGCTATTGCTGGTGTCCAAGATGAATCACAGTTCAACCCAAACTAATGACTACTTATGAAGTCTTCATTTGTGCATTAATTTATTTTTTTTCTCATTTTTTTCCCCATTCTGCCAGGAAATATAAAATAGTTCAAAAGTTCTAATAAAAATAGAACTAGGTTGTCAAGGGGGAGGGGGAACTTGGGGTGGTTGGGGAGCTTGGGATTAATAGATACAAACAATTGCCTTTGGAATGGATTAGCAATGAGATCCTGCTGTGTAGCACTGGGAACTACGTCTAGTCACTTATGATGGAGCATGAAAATACACGAAAATAGAATGTGTACATGTATGTGTAACTGGGTCACCATGCTGTACAGCAGGAAAAAAAAATGTATTGAGGAAATAACTATTAAAAATAATAATAAATTACTCATAAAAAAATAGAACTGGGGATGACTTCCCAAGGTAAATAAATGAAGATAGATAGATAGATAGACACACAGACAGACAGATGGAGTGGTCTTTTGAATGCTGTAATTACACTTCACAAGAGTGGGACTCTAAAGCAGCCTGAATTGCACTCTTGAACTATTCTCAGGGGATCTGGAGCCGTGTCCTGAGACACAGAAAATATTTTCTTGTCACTTCAGAAACAAGAGGAATGAAAACTTGCTTGTGGTTCAGTGGCCACAACATTTTCAACACCACGGTGAACATCTAATCGAGGCACCATCTGCCAATAACATAACCACCCACGGAAGTGTCAATAGGGCTACAGAAGGTTGCCTCTGATCTCCTGCACTTCTGCCTTTCCTGGGAGACCACTTCTCTACAGAAACTGAAACTTAGATCCCACTTCCCTAGGGAACAGGAAATGTTTTTCATCAATTTCAGTCAGCATTCCAAGCCCCAAAGCAAACAGTGTCTGATAAAGTATTATAAATGAACTAGGGAAATCGTTCCATCTAGGTGGGAAGAAAGATTATACCAGTTAGAAAGAAGTAGGAATGGAGCTTATGGGCAGAGAAATCTTTGAGGGATTAAATGAAGCAAAATCTACAAAAAAGGGAGTGGAAGTGGCTCTGTGCCTTCACACAAAAGCCATGGAGAGAGGTGGGGCAGGAGGGGAGAGGGAGATGGCAATGACGAGAAAATCAAACTAAGATCCTTTTTTCGCTCACATCAGACATCATCGAAGGCTTCACATGGGTCTTAAAGTATTGAAGACCTCCTCCTGAAATCAGTACGAAATTGCAGAGAGGAGGATCGGAACCCGTTATAATATGGACAGTAAACAAGAATGTGGAAAAAGCTGAAGAGGAAGCTATTTCTAATCTCCAGGCACCCTCAAGTGATATTACAACAAATTACAAAACCAAAAATGTGGTGGCAGGAGAAAGGGGAAACAAAGTAAATAGTATATATGCTTTACTAAGTTAATATTAAATCCTATATTTGGTTGATTATTCTTTGTAGATTTCTACACTCAGGGCATTTATCAGGTGTGCGTGGGCCATAGTCACCACCTGTACTCACCACACTCACCACAATATCATGAAACTGAGAATTGAGGGTCTTGATTCAAAACAGGAAAAAGAGCTTTTGGCAAAACATAAAAACCAAAAGATTTTCTATAGCATATCCCACGATTATGAAATATGTCTTTAAGAATTATGGAAAAAATAGATTAAGTAGAGATTTCCTCCTATCTAACCAGTTTCCAATCCACAGCAAGTCTACTTCCAAGATGTATTTTTCTTTTCTCTTCTTTTCCATCTACATTTATTTCCCCAATCACACTCTGTTTTTCTCTAGAAATCATTGCTTTTAACTGATAAACTTTGACCTTAAATTGAGCTGACACCTTACTGTCCGAAGGGTATTTGTGAAATTCTCCTCCATTGTTCTGCCCTGAAGTTATTTTGAGCGTGCATTCCAATTGTCATAGAAGAAAACCCAAACTCTTTAGCATCTGTGTTTAAAGCAGATGGGAGTGCCTACAAGACATGCTATTAGTGACAAACCATGTGAGGTTAGAAATATCCAGAACCAAATTTAAACATGTATGTGTAACTGGGTCACCATGCTGTGCAAGAGAAAATTGACACAACACTGTAAACCAGCTATAATGAAAAAAATAAAAAACATTATTAAAAAAAAGAAATATCCAGAGCCAGAATTATTAGCAAACAATTCCCTGTATTTCATATTATTCCATAGTGGTGTGAATGTATGTTGGCTATTGAGAGGGGGTTTTCTGCATCTCCAATTATCAAATATTTTTGTTTTCACTAGCTCCACAGTGCCTTTGGCTTAATTGTTCCATCCTCAGTTAAAAAGTAAATCAATAATATAGCCTTGTCCTTGGGGAAAAAACCCATGCAGATAATGTGCAATAAAATTTTTTGTAAAGAAGAAAATGAAAAATCAAAAAGCAAGGTGGCTTTCAGTCTACTTGTCTTAAGTGAACTTGTTAGGTTCCAAATGATCCTGCTCATTGACATAGTCCTGGTGCTGAATTTCTAACCCTCAACAGACTTTGTCTCTCTTTTCTGCTTGCATGTCACCATTTGGATTTGATAATAGATTCTTCTTTGCCAGGTTTGACCCCCAACACTCCCTAGAAGAGCTTCCAGACATCTCAGCAAGAAAGACTGATACAAATTGTAGGAAAACTTTGGAGAAGCCAACACAGCTGTTCTGCCATTTTGGCCGCTGTAGTTTGTGCCCTGATCTCTTGAAGCCAAGTGGTTCTAGGAAGACCAGATGACCGTAATGATGATAAATCTTGTAAATGCAAATAATTCCAATTGTTCTACAAAACTTCATTAATGTGTTGACCATCCATCTGCTTGCAATTTGTGTAAACTTGGTCACAGATATTATTACTTTAATAGGTTTATATCCATAAAATCATAAATGTTGTAACATATGTATTAGGCACTGGAAATTTTAACCAACATGTCATTCGAACTATGAGAAACCACTTGAAAATTAAAAACTAGTACATTGCTATAAGCTAAATAAAACATAACTTTACATATATAAATACATAATAAAATATATCATGCAATTAATATAACATAATATTAATATATAATATATGCATATAATATATAATTATTATATAATTACATACAATATATAATGAAATAAATAATTGTGTAAATATTCTATCCTTTTAATTTTTCATACATTCAGAGAGTAATCTTTCTTATCCTATTTTCATTGCTAAATTTTTTTACTGCACAGGGACCCTTTTTGTAAATGAAAGTGAAAAAAAAAAAAGAAAGGTTGCAACTACAAACTAATATACTCAATTGATATAAAATAGCTCAATTGACTAATTAACTACAAACTAAAATAGCTCAATCAATGTAGTTGCCATCTACTGGATGCTTGTGTTGCTGCTCGACCAGGTGTTTTGTTTACATCATGGCATTTATTTCTCACAAGCACCACTGGGGCCTCAATATTCCTCTATTTCTCAGTTGAAGGAAGGTAGGAGTCAATTTTCCCAAGATTGGCATCTTAGCAAATAAAAGCAAAGATGCAAACCTTCTGAAAGCAAAACTATGGTCTTACCCAATGTCCAATCTTTATTTGTTTGGATAATTATTTTTAAGCCCAAACTTGGAAGGGTATTTTAGAATACCTAAGCTCACCTCTTCATAAAGGAGGTAAAATGAGGTTGGTATTTTATTGGATTTAAATGACCTCTTTCTGTAGTAATAAACCATTGTAAAAGCTCTTGATATATTACTGAAGGGTTTTTATTGGAAAAAGTATTTCATGATTACAGCTTCATGGAGGAAATAATTCTTAGATAAAAACCAGACTTTAGATGTCTCCAAAAGGCACATCAATCCTAGTGCTTATCTTAGCTTTGGGCCTTGGAAAACAGAAGCCTGAGTCTCCAAAACTTCAAAATAAAGTACTGTAGGTGGTAGCAGGAAAAGGATAAAGTATGATATAGTTTTATGTCTGATATAAAAGTGGTAGATAAGAATCAATTACATTTTTTGCAGTCAAAATGCTAGCTTCCGTAGACCTTAACCCATCTGCCTTGCTGAGCGTCGATAGAAACTGGAATTGAAACTGGAAATGATTTTCATTATTAAGTTGCTTGGTCATCTGACATTATAAAAATGGAGGCTGAACAACACATCAGAGATTAACTGAGGTTTACACAGTAAAATTCCATGTTTGTGCAGTTTCCCATGTGAGTTTTCATTCATGTTATTAAAAAACAGATAACTAAAGATGCACAGCCTGGGAGGGAAACATTGGCAAATTGAAATAAAGTGTTCTTTTTTCATTAATTACCAAAGCAGAGGAAATGGAATTTAATTGCATCTGGAAAGATTAGGTTAAAATGATTAAGAATCAGGGGAAGGAAGTATATAAGCTAAATACAGAACCAATTTCCATATGAGCTAAAGTATATTTATGTGTGTCTATATAAATTATTTCCATGGAAATGTTTTAAATAGGTCATGATTTTGTTGAATGCAACTGACACCTTTGAAGGCAGATAGCCACTCTATTTGGTGGCCAAGGACCCTTCCTGACTTAGATCCTCATTTCATTTCACTAAATTTCACTTCACTGAGATCTTCTGGTTTGTTCTGGTGAAGCCCACCTTCGGGGTGGGGAGCTGTGTCTCTGACCTTACAAGACAGATGCGCACAGAGAAATGACGGCACCTCCCTTGAGCCTTTCCTCTTTCAGATTCCACTTTTTAAGAAAAAAGAATATGAAGTCACCCAATCAGAGGGAGCTACAAAGGGAGCTACACTACAAACTTGGATCCTCATTTGGAAAAAATGTTTCATACAGTTCCAATTTGTATCTGAATTGAAAAAAAAAAAAAAAAGCTATAGACACACCCGCAAAGGGAAAGAGAATTTATTCTGACATCAAATATTGGAGCCTTACCATCACATGTTTTTCATCCTCCTTTTACTTAAAACATGGGTGGAAAATACTGGCACCTGAACAGATTGCCTTAAAAGACTGAATCACCAAGAGGAGCTACCATTGAGAAACAGAATTACAAACCCATCTTCTTGTGTTATGGAAGCCACACACACAAAAAAATCACCTCCCACAAAGAAAACCTGACCTGTGTTCTCAGTCTGATATGTGTACTATTAACCTCACAATGCCGTTGTCCTCTAGAGGGTAACATTCGGTTGCTATTTGTATCTTTGTTATTCAGGCTTTATATAGCACATTCATCTTTTATTAGGTCTTAAAGGTCAATTTTGACTTGGGTTTTTCCAGGTTCCCCCACCCATCTGTTTTCTTGAATGCGGGTGGGACATTTTTGGTTTGCAGTGCTCTGAACGATTTCACGCCGAGTGGAAAACCCATCCTCTGGATGCTTCCAGGAGACAAGTCTGATGACCCTGCTGATTTATATGCTGAAACCCTAATATGCCTGCATCTTCATTCAATTCGGGACATGCTCACATTTTTGTGCACCCCACCCTCTTCAGATGGCTATTCAAAGCAGGTAGGAGGTCAGGAAAATTATGTCCACCTCCAGCTTCACTTTCCAGAGGAGGGGGTGAATTGGGGCCTCTTTAGAGGGTACAGTAACCTGTCGCTGACATTCATATACTGTCCCATACATAATCTTTAAGGGACTTGCACCTCCCTGGCTTCAGTTCTCAACTGCTCACAGCCATGGTCCATTCCTCCCTTTTCCTTTGACTTAATCACACCCAGTCATGCAATCAAAGGGAGCTAGACTTGGAAAGATTGGAGGAATTCTTCCTAAAAGTGACATGGCCTGGTTCCTGTGTGTATGGCTTACTGTGGCCAGGAGGAGTCCCAGTGGCCTGTCTGAGCATCAGGCTGACAGAAATCGACCTTTTCTCTCCACATTCTCCAAGCAGCCCCTTTACCACCGACCAGTCCATTCATCTTCCACTCCAGCTCCAACCCTGAATTCTAACCCAGATAAACCTGTTAATGCCAACTGATCCAGTTAATGCCAGCCCTGAGCTTGTCTGGTAACTTTAAGTAATTTGCTGCTCCCTTTTCCACAAATCCACTGTGTCTATAGAAGAACTCTGGGTGGGTCCCTTAGCTCCTTCCTGGTTCTGCCCACCTTTCCACAAAAGGCAGCTCATCTTTTAAGAATAGCAGTCAGCCACAGGGCAGATTGTCATCTGGCCTCTGAGTGCTCCTCTCTGCATCACTAAGAGACACACATTTACATCAAGATCTAGTCAGAAAACCGGCACAACATGTAAATCAACTATAATTTTTTTTAAAAAAAAGATCTAGTTAGAGTTTTCAAAACAGCTGTTTAACATCAAGACCCTTACCCTGGCCACTATTCATCATTGTTGTCATAAATCGAGGCTTTTTGATCCCTTTGCATTACTGTATTCTCCTCCTAGACCCTGGCTTCCCAAACCTATTTTCGTTCTCTTGAGTCTCTAGCTATTTATTTCCACTGTGCATACCTTACAACATTAACCCCTTTGGCCCTTAGTCATTCCAAGACCTTAAGTGTAAGCAGCTCTTCCTCAAAGGCTCTGCATCTCTCCTCCTCTGCACAGTGTGGTCCTGGAAGCAGGCGGCTGTTTTTCTCCTGTTCTCCACTATCCCTTCTAAACAATTCCTGTTTCTCCTTCCCCAGGGCTTTCAGGTTGGTAATTGCATCTGATACTTACAGATGCCCTGTTCTGGGGATTTACCTACTTCCCTTCTTGTCCCCAGCTGGAATAAAATGACCCACATTCCTTGAACATTTTGACATGCAGCTTGAGGCTTTGACCCCACTCCTATCCACCCACACCCCATCATGTCCCGGATAACTTAAACACCCACGTGAGCACTCAGTCCAAATTCCAGCCTCATGGTGCCTGCTCTCTTCATTTCTTTCAGCCACCACTCCCATGGCCACATTATAAACATGGCCATTCTCCAGAACTGCCCCCTTTCTGACATTTCAAATTTCAGTACCTCAGTCTGCGGCCACCTTTACTGGTTGTGTTTATTCTTCCTTCTCCTCTCTCCCATACACTCCTCAGCCTTATGGCAACTGTCAGTTGCCTTCTCGACCACTCTACCAGCAACTCTGCTTTGCGTCCTCTTCTGTCTAGCCTAGATCCCTTCCTTCAGGTACCACCAATCCTAATTTTCCCATCAAACTTTAGCCTTAGATGAATCCAACCACTAGACTTTTCTCATTCTATATTCCAACTGGTAAATCTTGTTGAAGAAACCTCACAACTTAAAATGTATAGCCTCCTACCTCTGGTTTCTCATCAGGGCTTAAAAACCAAATCAGAAGCCGTTTTACCACATAAGATATATAAGATACAGTTACCTACTTTTACTAAAATTTGGCTAAGTTTGGGTGAACAATTTGTTGTGGACATTCTATTTCTTTTTATTTTTTATTTTGTCTTTTTAGGGCTGCACCTGCAGCATATGGAGGTTCCCAGGCTAGGAGTCAAATTGGAGATGCACCTGCCAGCCTACGGCACAGCCACAGCCACAGCAATACGGGATCCGAGCCACATCTGCGACTTATACCACAGCTCATGGCAACACCAGATCCTTAACCCACTGAGCGAGGCCAGGGATCAAACCTGCATTCTCATGGATGCTAGTCAGATTCATTTTCCACTGAGCCACGATGGGAACTCCTGATATTCTATTTCTTGACTTTCAAAAAAGATGATTGTGAGGCTTTTTAAACTGTAAGTATATTTTTTGTGTTTAAACTGAAGATATGAGGAGTTCCCGTCATTGCTCAGTGGTTAACGCCATGAGGTTGCGGGTTCCATCCCTGGCCTTGCTCAGTGGGTTAAGGATCCACTGTTGCCATGAGCTGTGGCGTAGGTTGCAGACGCGGCTTGGATCCCATGTTGCTGTGGCTCTGGTGTAGGCTGGCAGCTGTAGCTCCGATTAGACCCCTAGCCTGAGAACCTCCATATGCCACGGGAGCGGCCCTAGAAATGGCAAAAAGACCAAAAAAATAAATAAATAAAATAAAATAAAATGAAGAGATGTCATGCTACATCTGGCATAACATGTCCTAGACAAGGGATGGTAAATATACTTTTCAGCATGCCAATTTCAGTTGCTTGGAGTGCCAGTGACTCATTTTTATTGGCTACTGGATACATGCATCCTGTAATTAATCTTGTAATTTGGTTAATAGGATTTAGATATAAAGGGTTAGGAAAGGCAGATATTTCACTCCTTGGGAAATATCATCCAAACAGTGCCTGGCTAACATCAATTCAAACTTTAGGTTTTGGCTTAAATGTAACATCTTCAAAGACAGGCCAGTTCCAGACTTGATGTTCTTGCTATAAACTTTCTTATCATAGTTATGAAATTCTCTCTTCCCCAGAAGTCCATAAATTCTCCCAAAGAAATCCTGCCTATCATACTCACTATTGTATCTTATGCTTATGCTCCAGAGTGTCTGGAGCATAGTCAGTGCTTCATCAATACTTGCTGAATAGATGAACTAGATGGTGCTGATCTGCATATCCAGACCTGCTCTCTACATATTCTTCCTGTTCCAGACAAACTGGGGTCCTTGCTATTTCGTTTAGGCTCCACATTCCCTAACTTCCATACCGATGGGCAGAGTGGATGGGGTTCTTCCTGGGAATACACACCTAACCTGCCTGATTTCCATTCTGAATCTTCCAATGTCCATTTCCAATTCCACCTCCACTAGGAGGCATTTCTTCTTCTTCTTTTTTTTTTTTGAGGCTTTATTGAAGTATAATCGATTTACAAGGTTGTGACTATTTCTACTCTACAGTGAAGTGACTCAGCTGTACATGTATGCACATCCATTCTCTTTCAGACTCCCCTCCCACATAGATCATCACAGAATACTGAGTAGGGTTCTCTGTGCTATATAGCAGGACCCCGCTGGCCAATCATTCCATATACCTCCGTGTGCACATGCCAATCCTCAAACCGCAGTCCTCACCTGTCCCCTTCGGTAACCAGACGTTTTTCAAAGTCTATGAGTCTCTTGCATTTCCCCATCTGCTCTTCCCATTTGGGACTCCTGAACATGTGATCACTTCCTTTTATGTATTTTTAGAAGTGGAAGGGACCTTAAATTTGATTTGACTCAACTCTCTAATTCAACATATGAGAAAAGAGAGCCAAAGCCTGCAGGGTCTTCCCTGAGATGCTTCCCTGGTGAAGGACCTGAGCCTAGGAGTCAGGTCTACTGTGCTTTTGCCCCTGCACATGCCTTTTTCCTCAGGTAGATGAGACCAACTTCACCGTTATCAGCTGAGAGGTCTGACTCACCTGGTGGATATATGGATGTACTAGTAAATACACATGATCACAGGAGGGATATTTACAATTTAAAAAATGCTGTCCAACTTTCTGGAAAGAATTATGTGCCATTTATATTTTTGATAAATTAGGATATTCATGTATCAAAACATTCACAGTTAAATGCATTTATATAAATGATTACACTATTTGAGGAGCATTTCTCACTGTCATGCAACTTAAATATATTCACCCTGATTCTCCATTTTTTTATAAAAGCACTTTAAAGTTGATTACATCATGGTGATATTAATCTCCAAAGAGAAGTTTTTACGAGCCTTAAACTAGACTCTAGAACTGAAATCATTTTCTAAACTCAGCTCCAGCTTTCATGGTAGAAGCATTTAGCAAAGGTTGAAGAGGTTTTTCTGCTGCACTATATTTTCTCCATGACCCTCACAATACTTTCCTAGTTCCCATTTCCCATCCCACTGCCGGCTCTTTTCTTGGTTTAACCTGTTAAGATGTTTTGTTGGTCAATGTGCTATTATTAGCAAAGATGTATGCAGAACCCCTTGCAAAAGAGAACATAATAACAGTTGTCAGTGCAGCAGTGCCCTCACCAGAGCCTTGCTATTTATCTTTACTTTCTTTTTTTTTTTGTCTTTTTGTCCTTTTAGGGGCGCAGCCGTGGCATATGGAGGTTCCCAGGCTAGAGGTCTAATCGGAGCCTTAGCCTGCCAGCCTATGCCAGAGCCACAGCAACGCCAGATCTCAGCCACATCTGCGACCTACACTACAGCTCCCAGCAATGCCAGATCCTTAACCTACTGAGCAAGGCCAGGGATCGAACCCGAAACCTCATGGTTCCTACTCAGATTGGTTTCTGATGCGCCACGACAGGAACTCTGCTATTTATCTTTTCTAAATATTTTAGCATAAACCCTGTCTGTTCTTCCTTATTAACTCCATCTAGCAAAATCCTACTCAACTTTCAAGGCCAAGCCAAGTTCAGGACCAACTCAGAATTTCTACTCAAATCAGTCAGGAGCGATGGCTCCATCTGCTACCTCCTGTGAGATGGATGGGCCTTTGGTCAGGAACAGCATGAACAGGCATAAATATTTTGAGACTGGTGGAAACCTGCCTTTGCTGCTACCTGTTTTATTGAAATACTTAGTAGAGAAAAATATAATATGTATATTTGACCAGAGTTCTAAGATGAGAATGGTTGACAGTCTGGAAATTTCTAATAATCAGGAAGTTAACAACTAGCTGACTTTAGATGAAAGTTTTGACTACGAAGACTTAAAAACAGGATTTCCGAAAAACACTCTTGAGACACAAACAAGTAAGGATAAGGGTTATTTTCCCAGGAGTTGACAGGGAAATGAAATTATCGTGGAAAAAAGGAAAAGGGATATATTAGAAGAAAGTGGTATATTACTGTGTGCCAGGAATGATTTTAAGCACTTTTTATCATTTAATTTATATAATTTATACCATGAAAAAGGTTGACTTGGCCAAAGTATATGAATAGCTGGTGTTTGTACACTATTATTTATTTATTTATTTGCTTTTTAGGGCCACACCCACAGCACATGGAGGTTCCCAAGCCAAGGGTCGAATTGGAGCTGCAGTTGCTGCCCTGCATCACAGTCACAGCAATGCAGGATCCGAGCTACGTCTGTGACCTACACCACAGCTCCTGGCAACACCAGATCCTTAACCCACTGGGTGAGGCCAGGGATCGAACCTTTGTCCTTATGATTCCTAGTCGGATTCATTTCCATTGAGCCATGGCAGGAACTCCTGGGAACTAGGTTTCAATGTAAGAATTTGGGGGATACAAATATTCAGTCTATAGCAAACTGGCATGACACCGTATAGGCAGGTTTGGGTGGATGATAATCCCAAAGCACCCAAAGCTGCACCCTGCACCACCCAGAGGGGCACAGGGGGACTTAAAGGGGACCAAAGAATCTGACTACCAAGGGAGAAGCCCACCTGCACTGACAGGAAATGGAAAATTTTCCTCTCCCTCTCCCCTTCCCCATTCAACTGCCTCAGCAAAATGCTTTCTTCCAGGTTTCATATATGATGTAGGCAAGGGGAAAAGCAGATCAGAAGCTGGTCTGGCTTGGGTGCGTAGCTTGTGAGTGGGCTAAAGCTCAGCCATGCAGAGAGGGGAGTGGGTGGGGCTGCGGGTCTAAGATGGAGCTGACAAAACGGAGTTAGTGTGGTTCAGCCACACATACATATGGTGGAATATTCTTCAACCTCAAAAACACAGGAAATTCTGTCACATGCTACACCTTAAGGAGATTCTGCTAAGTGAAATAAGCCAGCCACCCAAAGACAAATGCTATCACATACCACTTGTAGGAGGTACCTGGAATAGTCAAACTGGTGGAGACAGAGAGCAGAATGATGGTTGGCAGGAGCTGGAAGGGCAGGGGGAGGGGAGTTAGTGTGTAAGGGATACGAATTTCAGTTTTACAAGGTGAAAAAGAGTTGTGAAGGTTGGTTGCACAACAATGTGAGCGAACTGCATACTTAACAATGGTTAAGATAGTTTTTTTTTTTTTTTTTTAAGGGCCGCACCTGCAGCATATGGAAGTTCTGAGGCTAGAGGTCGAATCAGAGCAGAGCTGCAGCTACCAGCCTACACAACAGCCACAGCCACAGCCACAAGGGATCAGAGCCATGTCTGAGACCTATACCATAGCTAGATCCTTAGCCCACTGAGCAAGGCCAGAGATTGAACCTGCATCCTCATGGATACTAGTCGGATTCATTTCCACTGTGCTACAATGGGAACTCCTAAATTTTAGGTTATGTATATTTCACCACATTTAAAAATAAAAATTTAAAAGACCAGTCAGTAAACTTCTGTAAGCCTCAGTTGCTTCACCTGTACAATGAAGAGTTGATCCTAAGTCTGATGTGGGAAGGAAACAGAATCTTGGGTGTAAAATGCTCCAACCCTACCTGATTGGTAAAATCTGCTTCTCAGATGCTAACTGCTTTTTATCACAGTTATGGTTGTTTTTTGCTATTATCTTGCCCATCAGCAATTTTCTAGGGACTCTGTCTCCTTACTACAGTGCTTCATAATGTTCAAAGCACTCACCACCCTGTGGAATTACTTTATCTATTGGGAAGTTTACTCTTTGCTTTGCCATCCCCATCTGGGAAGCAAGAATCCCTCTTTGAAATTATCATGCTGGCCCCAGAGCCTGGAGAAGTGCTGGTATCTAGAGAGGCTAATACAGACCATTCCAAAATAAATTCTTCTTATCATGGCTATTGTATGACACTTTTTGTTAGGCTGGGATATCCTACATGACAAAATAACCTTTTAATAAAATTATCTCAGATGATTCCCAGGTGCAGCGCACCCTGCTGAATCAGGGAAAATTCCCAGGAATCTTCATTTTGACATAAGCCCCCTGGGTAAAGTGAGTGCTGGATCTGGTTACTCAAAGTGTGTGCAATCTCAGAAACCAGCTATAATGGAAAATATAAAAATCATTTAAAGTTTAAAAAATTACAGTGAAAGGAAGTACGCTTAAACTTTACCTATAGAACTTTAAAAAAAAAGGTGCAAAAAAAAAATGCAATTTCAGGTCCCGCTCAGACCCACTGAATCAGAATCTATGTTTAAACAAGGTTTCCAGGGAACGTCTATGTTCATTCAAGTTTAAGAAGCACTGGTTCAAGCTATACTCTCTCCGAGTTTCTAAAGCTAGCGGATCACCAGAATTACTTAGGGAAACCTGGGGGAGGTCTGAGGAAAGGTACGTTTTGTCTTCTGATTCCGTGAGTGATTCTGATGGTGAGCTAGATTTAGGAGCCACCACTGGACTCCTGTTCTCCACACGCAGGTTAACTCACGACATGATTTTCAAAAAGAATGAGTCCCGGCTCTCATGGAAAAAAAAGTCAACCAGTTGTACTCAGAAAGCTGTGAGCATGTTGTTAAAAGTAACCAGTAAACTAACTGAAAGCAACTACCTACCAGCACCACCCGCTGCGGACTCTGAGTATAGCAGGTGACGCTGGTGAGGTTTGGGGTCCCCTGAGGAGGTGCCTTCAAGCAGTTAAAAATGAGAGACTCTGCCAGGACTGTCACAAGGTGGTACTGGGAGTGACCCGACCATCCAATAGAGCTTCGCCATCAGTTTTTTCAGATATTCTAAAAAGACATTAACTCTTACTATCGCTCATATCCCCGTTCCTGTTTAAAGGTGGGTTTTATCGTTATTCAGGTAGGGTGAGGCCAATAGATGAAGAGATGATTGCCATCAAAAAGATAGTTTGTTACTCACAGTTGCCAAGAGGGGGGACATGCTATGCCATTGGGGGGGGGGGGGGTGCCAGGTGAGGAAGCTCCAGATGGTCAGACACAGAGGAAGAAGAGGGGAAATAAGGGCAAGAGACTTTATTATGGTTCCTCTGGGAAGAAACCGGTGGGGCAGGGTATACAGGCTTGGACTGTCCATTTGAATACCACCAGCAAGCTCTAGGGTATAGGGCCTTTCCCTAGTTGTCTGGCACCTAAGCCTGGAGGGATTAGAGCAGGGGGACAGGGGCCCAGAGTGAGAGCCTGATAAAGAGATGGTGGGGATATGACGCAATGAGTTGTTGACTCTTGAGGAGCTGGGTCACCCTGAGAAGGGCAATCTCTTCAGGGTCAGCAAGGCCACAGATGTCAAAACATCAGAATGCAGAAAATAAAAGACATGGTTAAAACAGTACCCTAGGTACCACCACTCAGTCAACTAGGATCAGAAACATTCTTCATGCCAATCGCAGAATTAGCACGGCCTTATATGTAGACAATATATCTCCTTACTGATTTCATACCCTTCCTTTCCTGGCATGCCGATTTCCACAACTGCTATATTTAACAGAGTAATAATTCTGATGTTGAAAATGGACATGTGATTCAACTTTAACAGTTCAAATGACTTTATTCCCATGAGCATTGGCAGGAGTTGCAATCAAGGTTCCATGCTTTGAGTTTTCTCCAACAACTGATTTTTCTCAACCATTCCCTTAACTAATGCCAATGTTAATATGAGGCATTTCAGATAGCTTTTCACTCTGCCTCTCCTCTAAAGACGAATTTGGCATCATTTGTAATCTGTCGCTCAGGGCTCAGGCATCTGATAACTCTGTTTAGCTTGTGTCGTAGATTTTGATGAAATGGTCCCAGGGAAAAGTCAAACTTAATCACAGCCCTTTTCCTGTTCTCCTCTGGTTGAGGAATAAAGTGACGATGGGTTAAAGTCACTCCAAAAGATGCTTGAAACGTTATCCCAGAAACTTGAGAAAAGCTCCAGGTGATGCTTTGTATACATCTTTGTGATTTATATCATCAGATGTGAAAACATTGTGTGATGGCTTTTCATCATCTTCTTTTACTCAGAGTGGCACAAGACATATTTCTTTCTGAATTTCGGTTTTAAAGTTCAAGTTCAAGCCCAGTGATATTTATTCATTAACTTACACAATGACTATTACCCTAGTTTCTCTACCTCTGACTTCTAATTTTATCCCTAAAGCAGGAAGAGAATGGTCAGGGAACAGGTTTAGAATTACACACTACATTCATTGTTTAGGTCTGAATTCAAGATAGTCTGCCAAAGCCCTTTTTCATATGGTTTACTTTTTAAGAATACTTTTATTTTATGGACAATTTAAATGTGCAATTTAAATATTGCACATTTAAATATGGTTTACTTTTTAAGAATACTTTTATTTTATGGACAATATTAAATGTGCAATTTAAATATTGAAATGTAAAATTTATCTAAATTCTAACAGCCATACTGATAGCTTTGGAACTCATGGATGATGTCTGATATCAAATATCAATTAGCACTGTTTGGGTCGCTAATTTGCCAAATATGCACTGGACTCCTAAACCCGTTTTCCCACAAAACGTGGTCTCTTCCAAGGTTAATATGACCTTGGAGACTTACAGTTAAGCAATGTACTCCCACGGTCCAAAGCCAAATAAAACAAATCCAAGATGTGTATATTTATGTACTCTTATCATGAAAAGCATTCTTCTAATAGCTACATGGAAAAAATATCTAGCATTTTCATATTTTTTGGCCACGCCCACAGCATGTGGAAGTTCCAAGACCAGAGATTGAACCCATGCCACACCAGTGACCCTGGTCACTGCAATGATAATGCCAGATCTTAACCTGCTGAAGCATCAACATTTTCACTCTTTTTTTTTTTTTTATGACTGCCCCCAAGACATATGGAAGCTCCTCTGCCAGGGATCAAAAGCGAGCTGCATCTGCAACCTACGCCACAGTTGTGGCAATGACAGATACTTAACAACACTGCATCACAATAAGAACCCCAGTAGAATTTTCATTCTTAACAGAGAAATAAATCACTGATCCCATGCCTACAAGCTAAAACAAAAACAGAAAACTTTATACTCTTCCATTCAAACTGTAGCTCCTTTCCTTTCCATCAACTTGATAAGAAAAGTGATCTATAGCTGCTTTGTTTTCCCTTGCTGTTTAATATATAACCTACTGTAAGCTGGCTTCTGGACCAAGTATCTCTTTTAAAGATACCTACTCTCCTATTCTGGTTTTTAAAGATTAGGAAATTCACAGAAGAGGAAATACACTGTTAATGCAAGATAAAGCATGTAATTAAGACTGACACATGAACACTTTAGTCCTATTCTCCTAGTCATCTGTCGTTTATGCTTGCCCAGAATCCCATTTCTGCTCTGGAAATATCACCCTCATTTTCTTTTGGGAATCTTCTGACTGTCACCACTATTAACTAAGAAAAAGACAACGTAATTCTAGTCTTGCCAATGAGAGTACAGCATCCACTTGGCTCTAGTGATTGATTTAAGAGAAGGCACATGACTCAGCTGAAACCAATCAAAAGCGATGCAGGAATTTTGTAGCAACTTTTGGGAAGTTCTCTTCAATTGCAGGTGGTAAATTATGTGAAATATAAGCTCAATGATGCTGGTGGTCAATTTGCTATCACTAAGGGACAGATGGTCTGAGAAAGGAGCAGAAACAGAGGAATGCAAAGTCAAGAGATGAAGAGAAATTTCTGATGACATCATTTTAATCCTGAGGGCTGGTCCTGCCCAGGATATTCACCTACAGCATTTAACAGCTTCACTGTATCCTTGGAATGTTCTGTTTTGGTTGTTCAAGTCATTTAAACTTTGGTTTCTATCTGTTACTTATACTGAAAGAACTGGACTAATAAGCGAAATGGATATTATATAACCTATATAATACATACATAAAAGTGCTGGACAATAGGCACTCTGGTGAGACTGTTTAATTGCTATAATTTTTTGGAAAAAACTTTTTTTTGATCTTACAAAAAACAAGTAGAAACAAAGTAAATTAAAAAAATAAAAATAATATAAGGGCCAAATATTCTTTTTACCTCTCAATCTATTTACAGTCACTGGATTATTTGTCAGTTCCCTCTTTGAACTACCTTCCTGGCTTCTGATTTTTTGAATCTCCTCTCAACCATTTTAAATATTTCCTCTGGGTTTCATTCATAGCATCTTTTCTTTCTTTCTTTCCTTTTTCTTTTTTGCTTTTTAGGGCTGCACCTGCAGCATATGGAGATTTCCAGGCTAGGGATCAAATCGGAGCGATAGCTGCCAGCCCATGCCACAGTCACAGCAACACAGGATCCGAACCACATCTGTGACCTACACCACAACTTACGGCAATGCCGGGATCCTTAACCCAATGAGTGAGGCCAGGGATCAAACAACCTCATTTATCTTAGTCAGATTTGATAACCACTGAGCCACAAGAGGAACTCCACAGCCTCTTTTCTTTTGCTTAAATTTTAGTGTCCCAGAATTTTATCCTCAGCTTTCTAGTCTTCTAACTCCATGTGCTCTTGTGGGTGGCCTTATTTCTCCTATATATTTCCTAGATTTCCATTCCCCATCTTTTACTTTCAATCTAGACGGATTTTTAAAAATTGGACCTTTGGCGACCTGCATCTGGATGCCCTGAAATTCAACATCTGCACAGTGCATATACCATTGTCCCTCAGTATCCAAGGAAAGTTGGTCCCAGGACTCTCACAGATACCAAAATCCATGGATGCTCAAGTCCTTTAAATAAAATGGCATAATATTTGCATATAACCTATGCACATCTTTCTGTATATTTTAAATCATCTCTAAACTACTTATAACACCAAATACAATGTAAATATTATGTAAATAGTTGTAAATGCGATGTAAATACGATATAAATAGTGGCTGGCATGCAGCACATTCAAGTTGTGCCTTTTGAAATTTTTTCGAATTAAAAAAACATTTTCAATCCGTAATTGATTGAATCTGTGGATGTGGAACCCGTGGATATGGAGGTCCAACACTATTTTATTTTCTTCCAAATCTGCAACTCATTCTGCCTTCCCTTCTTATGGGGTCTGGTTGTCCATGCTAACACCTTTGAGACATCCTTGATTCTTTCCTTTATTTCCCCACATCCTATGAATTAACATACCTTGTGAATATATCTCCTGCATATTTCTCAAAACTCCTCCTCTTCTCTGTTCTCTGTGATGCTCTTTTGTTAAGAATTCAATCACTTTGCTTTTAGACCAGTGGCTCTCAAACCCCAGGGTGCTTAGAGAATCCCCAGGAAAGCTTATGAATATGAAACCCCAAGCTTAGTCCTTCAAGAGATTCTGAAAAACTGAGTCTGAGAATCCCACCCTGAGAAACTCCGTTTTATTTATTGTAACAGCCTTCTAACCGCACTGCTGTGAATGAAGGTCGTTTGTTGATCTGTTGGAAAGCTTCCAATGGTTCCCCACCACCCACAAGATAAACTGCAAACTACTTCACAAGGCATGCGATGCTCTTAAAGGGCAGCTAACCCCTCCAATCCCATCTTCCTATTCCCCCAATAAGCCATCAGTCTGAAGAAATGGAGGGTAGGTCTCTTCTCCTAACTTAGCTCTACTTCATAAGAGCAGTTAATATGCTGTTATCTAGTGAACACCATTGGCTGTTTCCAGGTGCAAGGCTCAGTGCTCAATTCTTACCTACCTTATCTCATTTAATAAATGCTACCACCTTGTAAAGTAAGTGGCCTTATTATTACAGTTTCACAGCTCAGAGAATTTGAGGATCAAAGAAGTAATTTGCCCATGGTGACATAGCTACTAATTGATGGCTTGTCTAAATCAGAGTACCAGACTGTACCTCGGGTTACAGGCTTGCCACACCTCTAAACTATGAGCTCCCCAAGGAAGGGCAGCAGAGCAATTCAATTCTAATACCAAGCTTTCATGTAGTGGGCAATTTGTGCAACTGACTTTCTGGAAGAACGAATGGTAGGAAGAGGAAAGAATAAAGAAGCAAATCATCATGCTCATTAGCCCTTTTCTCAAAATGTAATTTCATTTTCAGAAACACATCTTCCTTACTAATAAAGCTACCTTTCACACTACCATTTTGAGAAGCATTTAAAAGTCATTCTCTATTTTAATTGACATTTTTATTGAGATTCTTATAGAGTCATGTGCAGTTGTAAGAAATCATTCAGAGAGATCATGTGTGCTCTTGGTCCGGTTTCCCTGAAAAGTCATGCCTTGCATCAGTGTAACAGAGTTTCCCAATCAGGACATCAACATTAATACTGTCAAGACAGAGAACTTTCCATCACCATGAGGGTCATTCTCATCACCCTTGTAGAGCCACATGTCTTCCTGTCCACTTCTCTCTTGTGTTCCCTATATCTATAATCTTGTCATTTCTAGGAAGCTACGTAAATGGAATCATACAATAAGAAATCCCTTGCAACTGGCTTTTTTCAGAGTTCTTTACATATTCTTAGACACAAGTAATATGTCAAACATGTAGTTTGCAACTCTTTTCTCCCAGTATTTAACTTGTCTTTTTACTGTCTTCACATAGGCTTTAAAATAGAAAAAGCTTTAAAGTTTGATAAGCTCCAATTTATCAAATTTTCCTTGAATAGATCATGCTTTCTGGGTCAAGTCTAAGAACTCTATCTAGCCCTAGATCCCAAAGATTTTCTTTTCCATTTTTTCCTAAAGGCCTTTTTCACCTTATGTTCTACACTTAGGTCCATGATCAATTTTGAGTTATTTTTGTCTGAGGCATAATGTTGAATACAAGGATTGTGTTTATGTCTTAGAACCATCTAATGAAAAGACTATCTTCCTCCATTGAATTGCTTGTGCAACTTTGTCAAAAATGTAATTCTACAGCTATCACAAAAGTTTAATTGAAGAACAAAACCTGTTTGAATGTGATGAAAATGTTTTGGAACGAGGCACATCCACAAAACTGAGAATGAGCTAAATGTCCATGAACTATATACTTTAAAATGGTCAAGTTTATGTTATCAGAATTTCAATTTTTTTAAAAGTAGGGATAAAAGCTTATCCTAACAACCCTTCCAACCAATATTTTATACAACTCAAGTAAGTTTTTCAAAGTATTATGAGAGACTTTTCATATTATCATCAAGCCTATTTTCTCTGTTTGGTTACAATTTCCCAATTCCCCATTGCTAAAGTTACATAATGTTCTAACTTCTAACCTCTGAGATAAACAGTGAACAGTGAGTCAACAGGTGAGCAGGGAGAGTGGCAGCTGTTTTTAAAAGACTATTATTTCCTGGCAGTCAATCCCTGCAGGTCCTAGATCATTCTTTAACCATCGTTTACATCATCACTTGTCTTCATCCTTCTGCATTAAAGTGTCCTAAACAGCACACTCTACTATATCATGGGGTGATCACTGTCTTTTTCTCTGAGCACACAGCCCTGGAATGACATATTTTATCACGTTTCTGGCAAGGAGGTCAAAGGTCTCTCCTAAGTAAAGGCAAGAGAGTGAGTCAAGGGCAGAGGGTTGAGGAGCACTGTGACGTGCAGAATTTCTAGACAGTTTTAACACTGAAATTTCTCCCAAATGTCCACTTTAATTAACAGTGAAGGGGGAGTCTGTGTTTACATCTGGACACTTCCCGATCTCAAGGAATCTTGGAGATGACCTGAGGGTTCATGTTACCAAGACCCTCCTTCAAAAAATCAGTGGGATATTTGGATTATTGCATTCAGAGCATGTTCAAAAGGTGGACCAAGTCAGTCTAGAGAACTCCATGCTTATTTTAAAATACCTTTTGTGAAGAGAAAAATTAGTCTTTTACCTTTAGGTCATCTCACTTAAGACGCCCTTGGACACGGCCATCAAGAATCACAAATTTACTCCAGAAGACATTACAGATTGGTGCCAAGTGTTGACTTTTTTTTTTTTTTGTAGGGCCGCACCTGTGGCATATGGAAGTTCTCAGGCTAGGGGTCAGAACTACAGCTGCTGGCCTACATCACAGCCTCAGTAACACAGGACCCAAGCCGCGTCTTCAATCTACACCACAGCTCACAGCAACGCACTGAGCAAGGCCAGTGATCGAACCTGCATCCTCATGGATACTAGTCTGGTTCATTAACTACTGAGCCACAATGGGAACTCCCAAGTGTTGACTTTTTTTGACTGTGCCAGTGGCATGCAGAAGTTTGAATCCATACCACAGAAGAGACCCAAGCCTTGGCAGTGACAACACTGGATCCTTAACCTGCTGAGTCACCAGGGAATTCCAAGTATTGACTTAATAAGTGTACTCCACCTTAACTTCTGATCATATTACAGAGCTGAAGTGATCAGAAGGGAGAGGGGAAGCCTGCATTTCTCTGTGTAATAAGCTCTCCTGAGTCCCTAATGTCTTGAACATGGATGAATGGTGACAATATCAGAACCTGATCTAATTCTAATCCACTGTTACTATTCATTTATGTCAGTATTTGTCAGATCTTCCTTTAAGCCTTAAACACCACCACCACCTCACCCCCTGACCACCTCCCCACCCCCACTCCAGGTAATAGCTATGCCATCTGTTTACTATTTTCCCCTTTCATGTTATCATGAAGTTTCTAGAACAGTTTTCCCATAATGTGTATGCCAGGTATATCAGCAAGTCTTCTATGAAACATGTCCTATCTTCTAGTAAGTTGGGAAACACAACATACCACCTCACTCTTCCAAAGTCATGACTGTTATAAGTACATGAAAAGCTCAGAGATGTCCTATGATAAAAAGAAATCTGTTTAATTCTGTATTTTTTAAACCTACTTTGACCACATAATACATTTTGTGTGTGAGGGTCACTTAATAGCATTTCTGGAACACCAGTGTCTGGAATGCTACTCTAAAACGAATAGCCTCTGCTTACTGATTCTATTTTCTTCTTATGACTGTATTAAATTTGCAATCTCAGTATACCAGCAGTCTCCAAAAGGTCAAATCTTGTTACTGATTTTTGTTTCCTTCAATCACTATTTCCTTTCACTTTTCTGAGGTAGCCTCCACAGTTAACAACATACACATTGTTCAAACGCCTCCATATCCACGGGTTCCACATCCACAGATTCAATCAATTATGGATTGAAAATGTTTTTTTAATTCGAAAAAATTTCAAAAGGCACAACTTGAATGTGCTGCATGCCAGCCATTATTTATATCGTATTTACAATGCATTTATCATTGTTGTGAACTAGATATCTCAACTTCCTTATACATAAAATGCCCAACATCATTGGACAGTCAGAGTCCTATACCATCGAGACTGAGCCGTTTGCAGGTGTACAGCACAGTGATTCAGATTCTTTTTCAGATTCTTTTCTCTTATAGGTTATTAAAAAATATTGAGTATAGACCCCTGTGCTTTATACATTAGGTCCTTGCTGGTTATTTATTTTGCATATACTAGCAGTATGTATATGCCAATCCTAAACTCTTAATTAATCTCTCCCTGCCCTTTCCTTTAGGTAATATAAGTTTGCTTTTTATGTCTGTGGGTATATTTCTGTTTTGTATATAAGTTCATTTGTACCTTTTTTTTAGATTCCACATGTAAGCAATATCATATGATGTTGTCTTTGACTTGCTTCACTTAGTATGATCATCTCTAGTTCTATCCATGTTGCTGCAAATGCTGCATTCTTTTTTCGTGGCTGAATAATATTCCATTGCATGTATAGATCACATCTTCTTTATTCATTCATCTTTGATGGATATTTATGTTGCTTCCATGTTTTGGCTATTATAATTACTGCTGTAATGAATATTGGGGTGCATGAATCTTTTCAAATTATAGTTTTCCCTGGACACATGTCCAAGAATGGGATCACTGGATCACATGGAAATTCTATTTTTGGGGGTTTTGTTTGTTTTTTGTTTGGGGTTTTTTGGGGGGAGTGCACTTGAGGCATTCAGAAGTTCAGGAGCCAGGGATGAATCCATGCCACTAAGCAACCCAAGCCACAAATGACTATGCTGAATCCTTAATCCACTGAGCCATAGGGAACTCCTATTTTCAGTTTTTTAAGGACTCTCCATACTGTTTTCCATTGTGGTTGAACCAATTTATATTCCCACCAACACTGTAGAAAGGTTCCTTTTTCTCCACACCGTCTCCAGCATTTGTTATTTGTAGACATTTTTATAATGGCCATTCTGACCAGAGTGAGGTGATTATAGCTTTGATTTGCATTTCTCTAAAGTTAGTGATGTGTAGCATTTTTTTTTTTTCATGGGCTTGTTGGCCATCTGTATTTCTTCTTTGGAGAAACATTATTTAGATCTTCTGCCCTTTTTTTTTTTTGATTGAGTTGTTTGGCTTTTTTTTTTAAATATAGAGCTCTATGAATTATTTGTACATTTTGAAAATCAATCCCTTGTCAGTTGCATCATTTGCAAATATTTTCTCCCATTTTGTAAGCTGCCTTTTCATTGCATTTATAGTTTCCCTTGCTGTGCAAATGCCTTTAAGTTTAATTAGGTACAATTAGTTTATTTTTGTTTATATTTCCATTACTCTAGGAGACAGACCCAAAAAGACATTGCTGTTATTTATGTCAAAAAATATCTTGCTTTTGTTTTCCTCTAGGAGTTTCATAGTATCCATTTTAGATTTAGGTCTTTAATCCATATTGAGTTTATTTTTGTATACTGTATTAGAGAATGTTTCATTCTTTTACATATAACTGTCCAGGTTTACTAGCACCACTTATTGAAAAGACTGTATTTCCTCCACTATATATTCTTTTCTCCTTCATCATAGATTAATTGATCATAGGTGCATGGGTTTATTTCTGGGCTATCTATCCTGTTCTATTGATCTATATGTCTATTTTTATCCCACTGTCATACTTTTTTGATTACTGTAGTTTCGTAGTATAGTCTGAAGTCAGGGAGACTGATTCCTCTAGTTTCATTTTTCTTTCTCAAGATTGCTTTAGCCATTTTGGGTCTTTTGTGTTGCCATACAAATTTTAAAATTTTTGTTCTAGTTCTGTGAAAAGTTAGGTTCACCATCACCTGATACCAAAACCAAAGATACCACAAAAAACAAAAATTAAAATCCAATGTCATTGATGAACATAGATGCAAAAATCTTCAACAAAAAACTAGCAAACAAAATCCAACAATACATTAAACAGATCATACACCATGATCAAGTGGGATTTAGCACAGGAATGCAAGGTTTTTCCGTATCTGCAAATCAATCAGTGTGATACGTCATATCAATAAAATGAAGAATAAAAAGTATACAATCATCTCAATAGATGTAGAAGTTTTTGATAATATTCAACATCCATTTATCATAAAAACTCTCCACAAAGTGGGCATAGAGGGAACTTACCCCAAAATAATAAAGGCCACATATGACAAACCCACAGCTAGCATCATATTCAATGGTAAAAAGCTGAAAGCATTTCCTCTAAGATCAGGAATAAGACAGGATGCCCACTCTCACCACTTTTTTTTGTCTTTTGTCTTTTTTTTTTGTTGTTGTTGTTGTTGCTATTTCTTGGGCTGCTCCCGCGGCATATGGAGGTTCCCAGGCTAGGGGTTGAATCGGAGCTGTAGCCACCGGCCTACGCCAGAGCCACAGCAACGCGAGATCCGAGCCGCGTCTGCAACCTACACCACAGCTCACGGCAACGCCGGATCGTTAACCCACTGAGCAAAGGCAGGGACCGAACCCGCAACCTCATGATTCCTAGTCGGATTCGTTAACCACTGCGCCATGACGGGAACTCCATTCTCACCACTTTTATTGAACATAATTTTGGAAGTCCTAGCCACAGCAATCAGAAAAGAAAAATAAATAAATAAAAGGAATCCCAAATGGAAAAAACGAAGTCAAACTGTCACTGCTTACAGATTACATGTTACTACACACACACACACACACACACACACACACACACACACACCACCCTAAAGACATTACCAGGAAACTACTAGAGCTCATCAATGAATTTGGTAAAGTCACAGGATACAAAATTAATACACAGATATCTGTTGCATTTTCAACAAAAGATCAGAAAAAGAAATTAAGGAAACAAATGCATTTACCATTGCATCAGAAAGGAAAAAATACCCAGGAATAAACCTACCTAAAGAGGCAAAAGATCTGAAGTCTGAACACTGTAAGACACTGATGAGAGAAAGATGACACAGATAGAAAGATATACAATGTTCTTGGATGAGAAGAATCAATATTGTTAAAAATGACTGTACCATTACAAGGCAATCAAGAGATTCAATGCAAATCCTGTCAAATCACATTCACAAATCTTTTTTTAATATATAAAGAACTTTATATTTCAAAAATATAAAGGAGCAAATGCAATAAAACATGTGAGCATCTAAATAGACAGTTCATAGAAATCATTATATTAATAGCCAAACATACACAAAAAAAGTTCAACATAATCAGTTATTACACTCATGAATCTTTTTTTTTTCTTTTGTTTTTTTCTAGGGCTGCACCCGCGGCATATGGGCATATGGAGGTTTCCAGGCTAGGGGTCTAAATCGGAGCTGTAGCCACCAGCCTACATCACAGCTACAGCAACGCCAGATCCGAGCCGGGTCTGCGACCTACACCACAGCTCATGGCAAAGCTGATCCTCAACCCACTGAGCAAGGCCAGGGATCGAACCTTCAACCTCGTGGTTCCTAGTCAGATTCGTTAACCACTGAGCCACGACAGGAACTCCACATTCACAAATCTTAATCCTAGATTGATCTACTTACCATTCCTCCAAAATATCTGGCACATTTGCATCTCTGTGCATGTATTCATGTTGCTCTCACTGACAAGATTGCATTCCCTTCTTCCACTGCTTAATCTTACACATTCTAAAAGCTGACTGAGCCATCTCACATTATTTTGGTATTGTTGGGTCACTCTTCCCTTTCTAGACTGTAAACTCTACATGCACAATAGCCATATATGTTTCTAAGGACTAAATATCCAGCTTAGCAAAGTATTTGATAAGTTATTCCCAGGTACCCAATAAAGAGATGTTGGATTGAATCTAAATTCTTTGAGTTTCTATAGTACACATTTCTCATTGTCTTACCTCTTATTCTGTATTAGTGTGTATTGCCTTATGTTGGTAGGTACCATTTTAGTTTGTGTGCTGTGTTAATCATCTATATATACCAAGTTCTTTAACTGCAGAGTTTGAGAATTACATGCATTTAATAACACCCTCAGCAACTAGGATAGAGGCTTATCCATAATAGGTCCTGAATAAACCTGGATGGATTGGCTAGTTAATTTAGGGAACAGCACAGACTCTTTCTTATCTTCCATGAAGCCTTCCTGCCCACATTTAGCTTTTCCTAGCAGTTTCTGTCTCTTCAACTCACCTTGCTTCATATTTGTAGATGTGTTTCACAGGTTTATCAAGTTTCTTCTATTGAGCTTGTGAATTCTTAAAGGGTGAAAAGCTCTGTTTCATGAATATTTTATATCCTAAACAGATGAGAACATAATAGGAATTGGTTAAATTTAAATGGATAGAAACTGAAATGGTCATACTACATTTCACTTTATTATTTTTGACATTTATGGTACAATGTTACTATTCTAGTATTTTATGCAGACAAAAATACATGATATTAAACACATAACACACTTGATCTGTTTTAACCATACATAAAATACCGAGTGACTGAAACTATGTTACATGTATATTTTACAAAGGAAAAAAAACCAGACTACTCTAATAACACATTCAGATGACATTTGTCATTACATTTTGGGTGTTATGTAATGTTAAATATGGATATATTCAGAAGAATCACTATTTATAGAACCAATCTGATATTTAAATGTTCAAAATAATGAATACTGTATAGATGAATACTTATAAAAATATTTTTAAACAAAAAGCTATATTCTACTTATTTACTTGACAGTTACAAAAATATATATTCATCTGAAATGCTAGCAAATTTGCTTGAGGCATTAGATACTCAAATTTAAATGTATATTTTCTAGAGCATTTTACCAACTTAGTATTCTTGACTTCTAATACCTACATGGTATTAGAACAGGTTTGTGTTACAAATAATAATGTCATTCCAAGTAAAAGACACAGGAGATTAACAAAGAGGAGATACTATGAAGATTTTCAAACTGAATATATCCAAAGCACAAATGAAGCCCGCTGGCTGTGGCTTTTACAAAGTGAATTCTCAAACATGTTTGTTGAATGAATACATGAATGAATAACATTTATTCTGTTATTTGCACTCCAAATTAGCTATCCAAAGCTTTCCATTTCTACTAGAATTATCATTTACAAATTCAACAATTTTGTTCTTAATCAGCTACTTCATCTGATGGCAAAACCAGGTAAACTGATTCTAGACAGAGTAAGAAACTAGTGTCAATGATCAAAAATTGGCCTATCGGGTACACTTATGGCATATTTAAACAAGACATTCAATATATTGAACAACTCTCTATTTCATACCTTCAGACAGAACAAGACATAAGAATCTAAGTAATTTTTATAATGTATTATTGTAAAAAACGATATAAATATGTGAATATAAAATGTGTATGAATATATATATATATATATATATATATATATATATATATATATATATCTTAGTACACCTACTAGACTTCAGACATCTCTCCTCAGTGAGAGAAGCAAGCAATCCTGAGTGAAATAGGCCATGTTTCTGTGTAGCAAAGCTTGGCAATACAAATACTGAGATCACTGGTAAAAGCAAAGCTTTAAGTAGTAAAATTTTTCTAAAACAAGAGACTTACCATAATAACTATTATGGAATTGTAGCACCTACAAGGTTGTGGCCACTGTTTATTAAAGGAATCAGCCTGAGGCCATTCTTGGCCCAGTTGCCCACTGAAATTTTAGCTCTACCTTGTCAGTAAAACTTTTCTGAGGCTCTCATCCCTAACACTGCAACAACTTGACAAAGTACAGAATATTTGTCTTAATTGAAGTTCAGGTCATCCTACACCATTTTCAAAGCTTTGCCTTCATACTTAGGCAGGACAAATTGACAGTTTCTTCAGCACACTGGTTAATACACACACACATGTTAATGAAATTACTATAGTAATTGAGCTATAACTTTGCATGATAACCCACTTAAAAATAAGCCTTTAAAAATGAAACATAGTTTTTAAAAATTCAGAAGCAATTTAGTCACATGGTAAAGTTAGTACCTAGAGCTACTGAAAAAAATCTAAAAATGACCTTTTAAAGTCAAGGTAAATTAAAATGACTTAAGGTTAGTCATTTTAAATTTCAATATTATGTTTTACTGAAAATATACCTGAATAAAAATATGCTCTCTAGTCTGTATTACATCATGCTATACAGGAAAAGAGCTATGCAAACAAATGAAAGAATACTGTAGTATTTTAATTACAAATTTATTATTTTCATTTATGTAGAATAACTCACTGGAATGTTCCCCAGTCAATAAACATGGATTTTGCTGATAAAAAAGTGTCCAAAGGTTGAAAATAGATTGTTTTCTTAAATTTAAGAGTTAATATGTTTCTCAGGGTTTTTTTTTTTACCCATTCATTTTATTGGCTTTTACAGTTAGTGCCAAGGTCCATATCACATCACTTGAATTTATCGTAAAATTTAAATTAATAGAGTCAGAACTAATATAATTACAACATCATATATATTAGAGCATCATGAGAAATTAACCTAATTTTAGATTGAACACTGTTGCTGCAAGAATGGCCACTGAACACACAGGGAATCTCAGCCATTGGAAGAATGCGATTTAAAAAGACAGAATATAGTATGAGACTTCTAAATAGGGATATTGGTTCATAAAATAAAGCTTACACTCTAAATTCAACACTACATACCCAATCTAAGTAAAAACTAGTACAAAAGTTCTTTCCTCCCTCTCTCCTCCTTCTCTCTCTCTTTTCTTTTCTTGCTTTCTTTCTTTCTTATTCAATATAATAGAAATAGATGCAAAATTCTACTCTCTTCAAATGAGTCATACTTTTAATATTATATTTTGTAATATTTAATGAGTAAACTTTATAAGACATGATGGGATGTTGATTTATTGACTATGAATTACTAGTTAACAAGTATTGATGCATCAGGTCCCATAATAAGAGCCAAAATTTCTAGGTGTGACCTTCCCTTTTAGTGGAGAGATGCAGACATCCAAACTGAGAACTTTAAAGTCGGCAGAACTTAGGCAACATTTAAAGGTACACTGGTTGTAGAGGAAACGTGAGCATTTAGGTTTGGTAACATTTAAAGGTACACTGGTTGTAGAGGAAACGTGAGCATTTAGGTAAACCCATTGTAAAAACTCAAGTTAAATGTCTCATGTCACACAGAAATACACCATGGTATTAAAGAGCTGTTTTTATTCATTTACCCATTTGAAATTTTTACTGTTACCACTGTTTTGAATCATAGTCAAATTTTGTACAATGTACTATTCCAGACTTGCAAAACATATCAAAAACTGTTACCTTCAACAATGAGAAAAATATTTTTTTTAGATTGCAGTTGGATTGGGTTACCTCGTGTGTATACAGGATGGTAAACGGCCCAGGAAAGCCTAGGATTTTCATATATTAAAGGCATTTTACATATTTCCATTCACTTTTTTCTTTATAGAAGATGTATAATTTAATGGCAACACACCCCACATAACTCCAACTTAACTAACAAGTAATTGGCAGTATTATAACTTTTCCCACATTAATAAGGAAAAGGAGCACAGAGTTCTAAGAAGGCAGGATCACTGGGCTCAAATCCCGATTCTACCGCTTATGGGTCACATGATCTTGGGTAAGTCACTGGACCATTCCCTGCTTCAGTTCCTCTACTGTAAAATGAGGGTGATACAAAAAGCATCACCTCAAATCATCGTTATGCAGATTAGTGAAGCAATAGCAACAAAGCATAGATAAGGTATCTGGAGGTGGTACTTCGCATGTAGAAATTACGTAGCGTTTAGTTACAGTTTTTATAGCAAGAAAAAAAAGTCATCACTAACTTTTGAGCTTTTAATAAGTGCCAAGCACTCTGATAGATGCTACGCCTGCACCATGTTTAACCCTTAAAATAGTACTAAGCACATCCTAATATATAGAGCTTATTAGATCTTTAAAATATGCTAATTTACAAATACTACAAAAGCAGCTAATTTCCCCCATGAAACATAGCAAAGGATGACGGCAATTTTTCAGTAACCCCTTTATTAGAGGCCTCTAATAAAGAATGTTCCTTCCAGGGTGGTGATTATAGAGCAGTAACGACAACATGAGAAAGTACTGGCTAGTTAATCAGTTTTGCTCACTCATTAGCCCTGCATTAAATGTAACTGAATTCTCAGTACAGGATAATCACAATTTACTCATTTCATGGATCTTCATGATCACTTGCAATAGTATCAAAAATGTTAAACCCCTGAAAGCTAAGAATATATTTAATGCAGATATTTATATTAAGGTCATATCTTCACTAAATTCAAATGTTCAGCTTTTTCTCTGAAAACTCTGATGTTGGTTTCTTTATTTTTCATTACAGATATGGAATTATCATGAACGTCTTAAGTGCTTCTGTGCCAAATAACATTTATCATTACCTTGACCAGAATATAAACACCTCATACATAGGTAATGCAGTATTTCCATTATTCAATACACAACTACTAGTCATGAACGTTTTTAAATAATAGTTTGAAAACTATTATCACATTTCTTAAATTAAATCAAATAATGGCTTGTATATACTTCAGTTAGGAAAAGCATTTCACTTACGAAATTAATCTATATCCACGTAAATATCACAATCACTGGAAGGGCACTTTGTTTTAAAAATTATAGGTTAAAAATCAATATAATTGTATTCACTATGCTAAAAATGTTATTTTATCAATGTAGAAAGGATAAACATTATGTGTACTTTAGAATGAAAACAGAATACACCTACTCATTTCATAAATTATCGAGGTTTCTAATAGTCCTTTTAACGCTCAACAAATAAAGCTTTACTTTCTCATATATATATATATATACCTTGACAGAAAAATATTCAGAATAATGTATTGTCTTAAGAGACTGACATCTTATATGAAAGCCTTAATAAAATTAAGAGTTTTAGGTATCTTTCAAAGTTAAAGGTTGCCATTTCTTGTAGTCTTGTTTCCCCCTCTTCCCCCCAGTCTTCTTTCCCTCCCACCCCAGTCCCCTGCCTCTCCCCATCGCCTGAACACTTAGGCCACAGCATCAGTGCGCATGCCCCAAGAAAGCCACGCCCACTTCAGGGACCAAGGACAGCATCGGGCAATGTCTAGGAGCCCTGTCCACAAACCAGCGAGAAGGTTACCTGAAGGCCGAAAGAGGAAGGTCTTGCTAGAGGTCTCAGTCGGCTCTCTTCTCCTCTACTAAGAAAGACTTTCTTACGAAGAGTGAATCATACTCTTTGCCTTTCACCCACCAACTACTTTCTTGGGTGCAAGTGGGCGACTGAAAACCTGTAACACTCGGTTTCCCTGGTCTGTAACATTTTTAATGAGATGATTTGGAAAGTGTGCCCAGGTTTCTTCAATGACAGACTTCTTCAAAGGGATTGATCCCTCATTACATGCTCCATTGGAGATGATGAAAGCAAACACAATACAGTAACTTCAACACAAGGGAAAGGAGACACAATGGTAAATGTTTTAGTGCTGATATTTTTTAAACAATCTCCAGGGATGAATTTTTACCAACAAAATGAATAATACATGTCAACCCACAGTAAGGTCAGTTTGGGAAGCTGAATTGTTTGAATGGACTCCTATCCATTTCCAGCACAACTATCTAAGCACAAGCTGAACATGAGTTATTTACGCCATGATAAAAGATTTAGAGGAAAAAATCCATTTCTTGATGTTAGGTGAAGAATGTTTAGCCAGGATGTCCGTGGTCTAGTCCAGTGTTCAGAAGCTTCTGCTTGCCTGGTCCCTTGGGAATTTTCTTCATTCTTCTCCGACTGGGGGAGGCGGCTCACATAGCTTGTACAGCCTAGAAAAGGCATGAGAAGGTGTGACAGTGGCCTGGCATTGAGTGAGATGTTTTATTGGTATAACAAATAAGTTGAAAATCATTTCTTGGTTTGGAAGTCAGTCATGATCAAATTGCCCATGGTACTAAAAATGGCATATGCATTAGCAAATGCAACATATCAGTTCTGCTATTACAAAACACCAATGTCTCTTTGCACATCTAGATGACTACTGATTAGGTAGAGGTGCCATTTTTACACCAGCTGCTTTTGATCCTGTGCTGCCAACCTGGGCTATTCACCTTGCTTGTAGCAAAGTGATTCTCTGAATTCTAGTAGATGATAATTACCCTCCTGTCTATCACGATGATCTTCAAGTAAGATAGCATCTATTTGCACAGGGGTTACTGATTTTCTGACTCATCTTAGAAATCTGCTTCATTTTGTACCATCCCGGTGGTGCTGGCAATTGGTCATGGGTAGGCTGATGTGCCAGTCCCAAGGCCTGAGTACTAAGGGCACAATTAGCCAGTGTTTTCTAAGGAATACTTGCCCAGCTCTGCCCACACTGTCACTCATGTGTCATAAAAGTCAGGTGGAGATTCAAGTGGGCCAAGGAATCCATTTGAACTGGTGGAGATGCCCTGAGATGCTCTCTCTTTGCATCCCAGGTCTAGTTGTTTGAAACCATAAAGCATGAAGGCAGAGCTCAAGGGACTGAACCAGGAGGATTATACAAGTTCTAGTGCTCCATTTTCTTTTGAATGGTTGAACAAACAAAGGGGGCTGTAATAGCTGCAATAGTGATGCTCAAGGCACACCCATTTTAAGGAGGGACCTGAAAGAATACCAGCCAATGTAACACAGCCAGCCGTAAGCCTATTCTCCTCCATGATACCACATTGGAGTAGCCACATTGTTCTTACTCCATGGTCTGATGATGGAAAGATATCAGGTGCAGATCTCAACTTTTCTCTGTTTTAAAAGCACAGATGAATTTAAATGTGTTGACAACTTGAGCAAATTTGAAATTTCCTCTCCTTTCAACATTTAATCCCATGGTCATTCTTAAGTCAAAGGGGGAGGGGAGAATATGGGCTAGAAACCTCATTAACAAGATGAACTTTCCTATGCTGGAAACACAGAGAGGACATTATTGCCTTTGGAGTCTGGAAGGTGGACAGTACTTTATATGTCATCTTCATGGAAGAAAATGAATACCGAAATAAGAACATCTCACCTCAGAAAAGCTTATTCCGTCCTTTCCAGAGAAAAGAATACATTAAATTCAGCTGATAGACTTCAAAGCTGCTTTTGCAGCTGAAGGATATGGTGTTGTTTGAAATTGCATTCCTAGAGCTGGAATTATAGATGATAGCAAAGTTCTTTTCCTTTTTAATTTCTATCATTTTATTTCCCTGACAGTGCTGCCTAAAGAGTGAAAGGGCACAGTGGCCTTACTCAGAACAGGACCACTAAGCTGGATGACAAAGTCCTACCCCATGAGATCTGGGCTGAGTCATCATATCCTGTGATCTTGCAGCCCATGTTTCCATGTGACATAACTAAGACTGGGAAGAGAAGTCTCTGAAATGTCCATCTCACAAACTGGAGCCCAGGCTACTCCCTGTGGTCACCTAATGAGATAATAGCTCTGGGTACAGTGCAGCTGGGCAGACTGAGCTTTTGTGAGGCTTCTGGAAGGGACTCAGGGTTATCTGAGTTCAGACCCATTTTTTAATGGAAATTGTGGGGCTTTGGGAATTTGGAACAGGCAGATGAAGTTGGGAAGTATAATGCAATAGGTAAGAGTTGGACCTTGGCTCTGTGCTGAGGCATTTGTTTTTGGTAGCTGAACAGTTAGGTAATGGGAGGCCTTTGCTGGACATTTTGAAGACCTGCACAAAAAAGGTGTGTTTCTGGCTCCACTTTCTTCTTTTTCTGTTGGACTGAGGCAGCCATCCTGGAGCTGGTATTTCCAGCCTAAATCCAAACTGGCAGAGAGAAGACCTTTCAAACTTCAGCCTACAGATCATGCCCTTCATCTTTCTAGATGGCCCAAATAAAAGCTGTACTGAAGGAGGCCAGAAAGTAAATGCCTCTCTTGAAGGCTAAAGTAACGATGTTCTGTCCCAAGGCAACTCTCCCCATTTTACAGATAAGAAAACTGTCTCAGAAAATATACATAACTTGGCTAAATAAGGTCATGTAGCAGGAGCTGGAACCCCCAATCATTTTTTCACTTTTAACCACTACAGTATGCTGTCTCCCAATTATGCAAATAAAGAAAATCAAATTTTTAGGGCCCAATAGTTTCCAAAGAGTGTAACATAATAGAAAACAAGACCAGTGCACCATTACATCTGGAATGTAATACTTGGTTATTGGTTAAGATACTCTGGCAAGCCAAAGTATGTTAGTAAGAATGAAGAGGGATATAATCTGTACCACCCACAAGAGCATCTCCACATAGATGGCCCATTATGCCTCGGATGCAGTATCTCCAAGTCCAGCTCATCACTTTTTCCTGTGCATGCTCTTTTTCCTGCATCTACTATCTCAGTGACTAGAACCTTCACCATTGTCATACAAGATTTGGTGGTCATTCTAGAACCTTCCTTTCCATTAACCCCATGCATCCAGTTAGTGTCCAAAGACTTTTATTTCTGTCTTTTCTTAATTGAAGTATAGTTGATGTATAACACTGTGTTAGTTTCTGGTTTACAGCAAAGTGATTCAGTTATACATACATATATACATACATATGTATGTGCGTGTGTGCATAGTTTTAATATTCTTTTCCATTATGATTTATAATAGGGTACTGAATATAGCCCTCTGTGATATACAGTAGGACTTTATTATTTATTAATTCTGCCTTCTAAATATCTCTGGAATCCGCCCTCTCATCTTCATCCTCAATAATAGAATAATCTCCTTCGATCTGAGCTGTCCCAAAAGGTGGCCTCCTAATATTGCCAGACATAAATTCTAAAACCCAAATCTTCCAGAAAGAAAGACTGTTTTTTAATGGTTCCTTATGGTCTCCAAGTTAAAATCAAAACCCTTCAATATGTAATACAAGTTCCTTCCTGATAAAGCCCCTGCCTATATCTCCAGCAGCACTTTGCATCATTGTTACATCACATTCAAGCATCGGTCATAGAGATCTAGGTGTAGTTCTCAGATTGTGATGTGTTCTCTAGGCACTGGTGCCACTGCATCAGCTGAGGAATACCTCTTTTACCATGCTGACTGGCCCAGGAATTCTCTGCAACCTCTCCACTCCATCCTTAGGCTGAGTTATGTGTCCCTTCTCTGTGTTCCAATGGCAATCCATGCTATTTATGTCATAATTCTTTTTTTTTTTAAGTGAAGTGTAGCTGCTTTACAATATTGTGTTAGTTTCAGGTGTATAGCATAGTGATTCAGTATTTTCTCAGATTATATTCCATTATAGGTTACTATAAGAAAATGGGTATAGTTCCCTGTGCTATATAATAAATCCTTATTGTTTATCTCTCTTATATACAGTAATTTGTATCTGTTAATCTGGTAACCTTATTTTGTCTCTCCTTGCTTCACTCTTCTCTTTGGTAATCACAAATTTGTTTTCTATGTCTGTGAGTCTCTTTCTGTTTTATATACACCTTTACTGCATTATTTTTCAGATTCAACACATAAGTGATATCATAGAGTATTTGTCTTTCTCTAACATTTCACTAAGCATAATATTCTCTAGAAATGGAAGGATTTCGTTCTTTTTGATAGCTGAGTAATACTCCATTATATATATACACACCACATCTTAATTCAGTTGTCTGCGGATGGGCTGTTGGATTGCTTCTGTTGTAGCTACTGTAAAAAATGCTGCTATGAACCCTGGGAGGTATGTATCTTTTTGAATTCATGTTTTCATTTTTCCCAGATACATACCCAGAAGTGGAACTGCTGGGTCATATAGTAGTTCTCTTTTTAGTTTTCTAGGGAACTTCTCCATAGTGGCTGATCTGTCATGATTCTCATCACACACACACAGTAGATACTATTTCCATTATATTGAGTTGTTGCTCTATGACACCTCACTGACTGGTAGAGGGGAGTATGTCTTTATCCTTAGCTTTTAACAAAGTGCTTGACACCTACAGAGACACAGCCTAAATTCAGTATCTGTTTGCTGAGTAAATTTAAAAAAAGAAAAGGCAGTAAATGGAGAAAGGAAAAGCATGATAGAGACTGGTTGGGGATTTGAATCAAATTCTATGTCTGTCAGAGACAGCAAATTTTATCTCCATGAAGATGTTTCCAGAAACATTACCCCAGACTTGCTGAGGGATGGCCTGGCCTTGAGGGACAAGTGTGTTCTGTGATTCGCTGTCTTTGGGGCAGGAATCCTGGTTTCTGGATGGGAGGGATCCCAGAGGCTCTGAAGTCCTTAACCCTCTCTGTGCCTGTACAGCACGCTTCTCCCATTCTCCCTTTTCTGTGGTTACATTTCACTCATTCCTCTTTAACTGAAAGTTCCTTGTGGGCTGGAACTATTTCTATCCTCCCATTTCTTAGGCCTTCAATAAACATTTGTAGTATGAATGAAAGAATAATTAAAACTGAAAAATTACTCAGGATTTCTCTCTCAGGGCTGTTACCCCCTTGCAAAAATAGATCAATTTTAGAGCTAGCACTTTGTATTGTGTTTCAAGTGTTTTAACCATAAACTGATAAAGAAAAAAAGTGAGCTCATCAGTTTCTTTTTCCCAGATTGAGCCTGCATATTGGTTTATTGATCAGGATGCTTAAGTCTTATCCATACTGTTTATTAGTGTTTATAAGCTCCAGGAGAGAAGACCTTGCTGAGCCATTTCTTGTTTTCTTATGGGAATTTTAAAGCTTCACTGGGTTTATTATCCAAATATACCATGTCTGTTCAAGATGCTGGAGAGAGAATGCCTATGTGAAATGATTCTTAGTCACAGAGAGTCTTAGATTCTAATCTAATCAACTATGAACGATGACATTAACAAGACTAGAGGATTAAATAGAGTTAGGAGTCAGCACTAAAAATAAATGCAATTAGAACATGAGTGCTCCATCCATCTTCAGGGGGAAAACATGTTTTCTCTTTTGAAAGTACTTTCAATGCCAACATGGTTTTTCAGAATGAAAGAGAACTTCATAAATGCTGTGGTCATCATTCCTACTCTGGTAGCTGCTTTGTCATAGAAACAAAGAGTGTCTTATCTGTGACAGTGCTTGGAGGAGGCTACTTTTTGTTAAAATGCAAATGTATAAAAATAATCAAACATAAAGAAATTATTTAAATTTGCCCTACTTCAAGATAGATGGTTGCCTACCCTAATGTCACCAGGGAAATAAATGAACACTCCTTTGATGGCTGTTCCCATGTTCATTTATTTTAAAAGTGGATTCAAGTCCTTTTTTATGATGATATATGCACTGTGAACATTTGGTGGGATGACAAACAAAAGGCTCATTCATTCATTGATTCATTCATGTATTCTTGAAATCACTTCAGGCAGTCTATGTAGGCACTCTGTAGGCACTGCGATGAGCTATGAATAAAGTCCAAAAAGAATATTCCCTGACTCTAAAGAAGTCATATCCAGGTTGGGCAGAGAGCCAGGTGACAAGACATGGCAATACCATCAGGGCTATAATAGATCAACATACAAGATGCAAAGGTAGCACAAACAGGAAGAAAACTCAACCAAAACTTCAAGGAGAAAATAATATCTAAATGGGGTTTTGTGGTTAAAGCAGTAGTTTTTCATACAGACACAAATGGGAGAGGCACTCATGCCAGAGGGAACAGCATGTGTGGTCACAGAAATATAAATGCAAATAGCATTTCAGTGGTTTGGTGCAGCTCGAATACAAATTTTAGCAGGAACTGTAGGGGCCTTTGTTTTTGAATTCATGCTGGAATGTGCAAAATAGAATAATGTTATGAGTTCTACCTGCTCCCTCTAAACTGGCTTCACCTAAAATTTCACTTAATCTGAGAGCCTTTAAGCCTATTCAGATTCAAACACAATGTTTACAAGGCTGGTTTCTAGGATTATATTCAGCACTGTGCTGGGCATATCTGGGGGCAACTGCATTAGCTGTGAGTGACTCTGCCTGGGAAAAGGCGCTGAGCCCTTTGGGAAACACCAGATCTGGGGGAATCACTTACCTCGGAGCAGACTGGGGGGTCCGGTCCCTGACTCCTAAATTCTTTGCTGTGTTCTGAACTCTTGCTCCCTGAAAGAAATAAGAACAATCACTTTTAGCTCTTCCTTTATTAATAATTATTTAACATACCATTAACATTCGAGTGTAGAATACAGGTTTCAACAGTGTATTGAACATCAAGAGAAATGGGATGCGAAGAAAGAAATCATCATCTGAGCATTTTCAAAATTAACGCTCTTAAGAATCAAAATACACGGAATAAATTGTTTCAAAGGATTGATAATTTATTTCAAAAGCACAGAAATCATTTCGAAATAAGTTCAAATGACAGCTTCCTGTTCACTACCTCATCCATATCTGCATTCAATATTTAAGCAATGAAGAGTTAAGACACTGAAAATAGGAGCTGAGCAGCCTAGACATATCTGCTCTGGGTCCTCACATTCATGGAACAAAAATCACAGCACTCTCACATGCATGCAGCCTGTTTTGTCCTTAGCTGAATAGCTAGTTATTTTAAACTTCATAGTATTTATCAAGAAAATATTTCCTTAAGTAGTTTAAAGCAATTTCTGGACAAAGCATGTGCATGTGGATCTTTGAAATGTAAGCATTGGGCCTGAAAGTTGATAGATAGTACAAAGATAACGCGCTTTAGCAATGAAAACTTTTTTTGCAAATCTTTCAAGTTCATGAATATTCCTTGTTCAGTTCCTAATGGGAATGGGTTACTACACAGAAGCAAACACCAGGGTTTGGGGCTGAGTATAAAGGGAGGAGAGTTATTTAAAAAAAAAACCCTCAAACTCTCTCCTGCTACCAAATTCTGATGAATGGGAAGCGACAAAAAGAAAAGGAGAAAAGAAAGAAAAAGAAAAGAATACAGTCAGAGTTCCCATCGTGGCTCAGTGGTTGATGAATCCGACTAGGAACCGTGAGGACTCAGGTTTGATCCCTGGCCTCACCCAGTGGGTTGAGGATCCGGCGTTGCCGTGAGCTGTGGTGTGGGTTGGTTGCAGACACCGCTCAGATCCCGCGTTGCTGTGGCTGTAGTGTAGGCTGGCGGCTACAGCTCCGATTAGACCCCCAGCCTGGGAACTTCCATATGCTGTGAGTGCGGCCCTAGAAAAGACAAAAAAAAAAAAAAAGAAAAAAGAATGCAGTCTCTCAAGGTGGACCAGATAAAGGAAAACAAATAGGGAAAAGGGGGTGGGGTGGGTGTGGTAAAAAGACAGATGGGAAGGAATTTAGGAATGCAATTAATCAGGTTTTTTTTTTTTAAACCTCCTTATTTTGAAGTAATTTAGACTCAGAAGAAAGTTTACAATCAGAACAGAGATGGCACAAACTTCACTTACTAGGTTAAGCTCTCTCTAACGGTAACCCTTCATTTATCACAGTGTGATGATCAAAACCAGGACATGCTATTAGCTGCTCTGCCCATCTTATTCATATTTCACCATTTCCCCCAACTAATGGCCCCTCTTCTATCCCAGAATCCAATCCAGGACCCCACACCACACTGTCTCCATGGTCTCTTCCAATGTGGGACAATTCCTGACTTCCTTGGTCTTTCATGACCTTAATATTTTGGATGAGTACTGGTCATTGTGTCACTGTTTTGCAGAATGTCTCTCAATTTGGGTTTGTCAGATGTTTTCTTATAATGAGATAAAGGATATGTGTGTTGGCAAGAAAATCACAGAAGCGATGCTGTGCCTTCTTAGTGCATTTTATCACTGATGCTGATCACCATCACACCACATGATGTCATTTAATATCTCACCAATTGGTTAAGGTGGCGTTGGCCAGACTGTTCCACTGTAAAGTCACCACCTTTCTTTTTCTAATTAGTAAATATGTTGTAGGAAATCCCGTGAGACTATGTCCATATCCTGCTTGTCTTCAAACTCTGCTCATTGATTTTAGCTTCTATTGGTTGCTCTTGCCCAAAACAATACTAGTACAGTGCTTGCGAACTAGGACGCTTCTGTAAAGAAGGGTTACATCTTCTCTCCAAAGTACCTATTCAAGTATTTATTTAACTCAATATGGATTCATGAATATTTATTTTATCCCATGAGTTACAACCCAACGTTTTAATGATTAATCATGTTTTGTCGTTCAGATTGTTCCAGTGTTGGCTACCGGGAGCTCCCTTGGTTCGCTTCTTGTGTCCTGATCACACAACTACCGCCATTTTTGAGTCCTTGTGTATTTTCTGGTCCCTCAACACGTTCCAGGGTTATCTTTCCCATCTCAGCTTGGAATTAACCACTTCTCCAAGAACCCTTGACTCTTCTGAATGGAGAATGATATTCAGAAGCCAAGATTTGGACATTCATTTTTACTCCTGATGTGTAACCACTTCTAGGTCTCCTTGTAGGCTGAGGTGGTTGACAAATGTGAACTTACTCAAACATCTGTATTTATTTCCACATCTGTCTATATCTGTGTGAGTATGTGTGTGTATGTTTTTGTACATATCCATCAGCTCAAGCTGATATTTCTGACTCCAATCCAATGCCACAGGGTTCATTCTGAATCTCAGCCTTCTCCTTTGCCTTATTTGTAACTTTCTCAGAAACTGGATTCTCATTATTCACAACATACTGACTTATTTATTCACTCCTACCAAAGACATAAACTAGATTTAAAATTTCTAAATCATATCCCCATAAGAAAGAGATTTACTAACTAGAGTAAAATACCTGTGTAGAATTCTTTCTGTCTTTAGTCTCATAATATTCAATGGTGCATAGAAAGATTTTTGTTTAAAAGGTTTCAGATAAAATTGAAGCTCATCAAGCTGAACACATGTCCTGGTAGATTCATGTGGAATTCAGCCATATAATTCTTTCTATATTCAATATGCCTGTGACTTAAATTTTTACACCTCGTTCATGTTTTCCCTCTACTAAACACCCTCTCGGTCCTCTTCCCTACCTGTCTGCATCACATTCATCTTCCAAGGCCCGAATTGAATATTGTCTGAGCTAGTAACTGACTGGACATTCACTCTATCAGGTCTGTTCTAAATGCATTCAGTATGCAAGCCTCACAAGAACACTAGGAAGCAACTATCATTATCATCTTTGTTTTAATGATGAGGAAACTAAGTAACAGAGAAGCTAAGAGTCTTATCCCGGACTAGGATTCAAGCTGAGGCCGCCTGGCCCTAGGATCTGTGCTCTTGGCCACTATCACATATTTTCTTTCTGCATGAAGCCTTTTTCCAGTTCTCCTAGTTAGAGCTCATTTATTGAATAAATATCATTTAGCGTTTACTCTGTACCAAGTATTAATGTAGAGACCAGTGACACCATCATGACATACACTTTGTGTCCCAGCTGTTTGGGGGACTGACTTTATAATTCACTCATTTACTCAGTTCCCCATGTCATGTCCTGATCCACTGAGGGTGTACACCATGGAGAGCAGCGGCCTGTGGGTGCCTCATGGTGATTTTGCTTACATGTGTCCACCCTGAGATTAGGCAAAAACCACATCCTCCTCAGTCTCTGTTCTCGGTGCTCACTAATGCCCTGATACTAAAAGTAAGGAGACAGAATTCTTCAGAATTCAAGTCTTTATTAAAACGGTCAAAGAACACTTGTTTTCTTATAATGAGATAAAGGATATGTGTGTTGGCAAGAAAATCACAGAAGCGATGCTGTGCCTTCTTAGTGCATTTTATCACTGATGCTGATCACCAAAGAACACTCGGAACATATCATTTCGAGGATAGGAAATTTCAAGGTTATCATGAGAGCTTCTACTACAAACCTTCTATTAATCAGATCGGTCGGCTATGTAAAAATGCTGCCCAGGATTCTCATAATCATTACCCCCAAGTTGCAAGAGGCATAGTACCCTTCCTTTATATCTTTCATCTTTCCTTTCTACTCAGCCGCATACTTAAAATAACCACTCTGGTAAAAGCACCTACACAAAATCTGTACATGATAACTACACAGCTGGCCTTCCATATCCCTGAGTTTTTTGGATCTGCAGATTCAATCAGCTGGGTCACTGCTCCTCAGTTGGTTGAATCTGTAGATGTGAAACCCTCAGATATGAGGACCTGCTGTATTCATTGTATTCCTCTGCCATTTTACATAAGGGACTTGCGTATCCATGATTCATTACCTGGGGGTGGGGGTCTCCTGGAACCAAACCAAAGAGAATAAGAGGGGTGTCTACACTGCAATTAGAAATAAGAACCATAACACGACTGCAGTGGCTTGAGTTGTGGCCGTGATGCTAGTTTGATTGCGGGCCAGGCAGAGGGGGTTAAGGATCCAGTGTTGCCACAGCTGAGGCATAGGTTGCACTTGCTGTTCGGATTCAATCCCTGGCCCGGGAAAGTCCATATGCCTCAGGTGTGGCCATTAAGAAAAAAAAGGACAAGAACCATAAATCATGCTGAAAAACTCCTTATTTCTAAAACCAGAAATTAGAGATCTTAGAAAACACTAGGCAAACATTCTAACTGTTCAGTCTCTGGAAAGCTGAATCTAAATGACTAAAAGACAAAAGGGTCAGAAAAGACAGATTTCTGATTCACACGTGTGGTCTAACTATTCAGATCCCAAGAGGGTAAGAGCTGGTTTGTAGATTGGACCCCAGCCATTAATCCCACTGCTGTAACTGCTGAATCATGACAAGTGGATTGGCCATGGAAGGAATATTGCAAAACTCTCTGCTGGGTACCAGTCCATTCCAATTTCTATAAAGAGAGGACCACCCTCTCCTGATCTTTCACAAAGAAGCAGGAATCAGGTCTGACTCAGAACCACCTGGAGATGTCATCACTTGGGGCAGAGATACAGGCAACAAAGGAAGGAAGTTACCCACCCTAAATGTATTTATTATCAGAAAATAGTTGGAGGGAGTGATAAGTTCAGAAAAATAGTGCAGTTTAGAAATCAACTTAGAAACTTCATAACTTTTCAGTCTTTTAAAATTATATTTTATAAATATAATAATATATATTAATAATAATTCATGAAAATTATAAATTAATATACAAATATATATATATTAGCCACACCCACCGCATATGGAAGTTCTTGGGCCAGGAATCAAATCTAAGCCACAGCTGTGAACTATGCCACAGCTGTGGCAATGCCGGATCCTTAACCCACTATGCCAGGCCAGGGATCGAACCTCACTGCTGCAGAGATAATGCTGGATCCTTAACCTGCTGCACTACAGTGGGAACGCCAATATAAATATATTTTAAAGAGGTTTGAACCAGGGAAACTAAAGCCCATGAAGCCTTAGGTAATATTGTTTTTACTTTTCCATCTTTATTTTATTCTCTCAGTTGTCAATTGGAAGAAATTAAAGGTTTTTTCTTTTTTTACTTTTTAGTGCCACGCCCGAGGCATATGGAGGTTTCCAGGCTAGCAGGAGAATTGGAGTTCCAGCTGCCAGCCCACATCACAGCCACAGCAAAGACAGATCAGAGCCGCATCTGTGACCTACACCACAGCTCATGGCAACACAGGATCCTTAACCCACTGAGCGAGGCCAGGGATTGAATCTGCATCCTCATGAATACTAGTCGGGTTCATAAACCACTGAGCCATGAAGCAAACTCCAAGAAATTAAAGGTTTTGATTATTCAAATCCATAGAGGAAGAATGTATATGTAACCAACTCAGAATGACCTCTTTACCGGATTATTCTAAAAAAGGTCAATTATCAGTCCCTTAGTCTTGCCATAAACTATAATTTTGAGAAGGCTCCTCTCAGTTTTACTGAAAACTTACTCTAACAGCAACGGGGTGAAACAGAAAGGTTACTCTCCTTTTGAATGTTTTAGCACTCAGATCCCACTGCTGACATAGATAATCCCAAGTTTACTTTGATCTACTTTGTAAAACCACATTTGTATATCTACCTGAAAAATTCTTCCCAAACCTGCTGGCATTTGCACCTGTATTTGCCCTTTTCCAGCTGAACCACAGGGTGTCACGAGCTTCTTGTGGATCTGACCTTTATTTAGCAAATCCCTCTCGGATCTTGGCAGATCTCGGTTTTCAATCTTCAGCTCCGGGATTCCCAACCCGAAGCACCAATGCGTGTACCTCATTTCTGCAGACCCCATGCCAGGTGCCTGCCTCTCTTAGGATGGTTTCCATGAATTTTTCTTTGGGCGCAGTTGACATCCTGTAGTGTAATCTTGGGAGCAAACCCAGAGGGATTTATATGTTTGCTTGAGAGTTCTATAGTAAGTCTTTAGGAAATAAAGTAGCTATTATTACAAAAGCATATCTTTAAATTAAGTCACTCACTACCATTGGATATTCAAACCAAATCACCAAGTGGAAAGATTTGTTAAATCAATTTTCTGAGGCAGCCCTAAGAAAAGAAGGCAGAAAAAAAAATAAAGTTGATGTCTTTCAACTTCTTTTGTCTTCCTACTGACTTGTATCTTTTCTACTAGATTAAGCATGATTTCCTAATAATGAGTACACTGGAGGTTAGTGTATTTTTATGTTTTTAATGACTCCTGAGGGCTTTAAATCCCAAACTACCACACCTAAAATACTACTGAGCTACTGTATAGAAAGTTCATTCACTTTGTAATAGAGTGTATTCTCATCTCTAAGACCTTCGGTGTCTTTTGGTGGCATGAAGACAGTCCAAAGGCTGCTCTTCATCCTCTGAGGGTGGATTTGAGGTATTTTTTGCGTGTTTTTTGTTTTCTTTTTAGGGCCGCACCTGAGGCATAAGGACGTTCCCAGGCTAGGGGTCGAATCAGAGCTTCAGCTGCTGGCGTAGGCCACAGCCACAGCAACGTGGAGTCTGAATGGCGTCGGCAATATACACTATAGCTCACGGCAATGCCGGATTCTTAACCCACTGAGTGGGACCAGGGATCGAACCCACATCCTCATGGATACTAGTTGGATTCGTTAGCACTGAGCCATGATGGGAACTCCGAGGTATGTGTTTTATCTTCAGAATAATACACAAACTTGTTAGCATGGCATGGAAGTCGCTCTGCGATCTCCAGAAGCAGGCAGGGCTCTCCAGTCTTTCCCCTTCTTCCTTGCCCCTCCCTGTCCCCAGTCTATTCCCCAGCCTTATTAAACCACCTGCCAACCCTGGAAAATGCCACATACCCTTTTATCTTGTACTTCACATAGCCCCAAATCCACTCCTGCCCACTTGCCTGGTCCATTCCCCTTCCTCTTTCAGGTTACTGCTTAGACATCCCTTTTCTCGGGTTGTCTGAGTTTCGTGGGGAACCCTTGTAGAGATGTCTGCACTGCCTTCCTCCCTGGGAATCAGTGTTCCCTGTTCACCTCTTACTTCCCGATCCTGGGAAAGTGCCTGTCACAGCCAGGTATCTGTCAGACACTTGATAAATGAACCAAGGAACCTTCAAATCCAGGTCCTGGAAAACAAGGTCCTAAAACGTCCATGAGACTTACTTGCTTCCGCATCACATCGGTAGCCTGCATGATGTAGCGAGGAGGCAGTCCGTGGCTCCTGGCCAGAATGATGGCCTGCTCAAGGGTCACGCTCAGGGTACACCTGCAGCAAAGACAATGGCAGGTCAGGTTCCAGCGGGTCCCATTACACGTCAAGACAGTCTGGGTTGCTAATGAAGGATGACACATCATGCCTTCTGGGACAAGGACTCCTTTTCCCCTGGGTATCACCCATGTGCGCATGAGGTATACATGGGAGTGAACTTCTGTTTGTTTTTCTCTTGTTCATCTGTCTTTTTTTATAGGGTCGCGGCTAAGAAGTCAGAATAGTAGAGGGAAAATTATTTTTCTTCTCCTGAATGAGTTTCAAAATCAAAAAGCACCAGCCAAATTCAAGGCAACAAGACAATGAACCATTAATTTTTCTACACAGAACACCTGTTTAAAAACAGATTATAGAGGTACACCACTGGGGTATTTAAGTATTTAAATTTACTCTATTTTATTTTATTTTTCTGTTTTATGCATGCACCTGCGGCATATGGAAGTTCCCTGGCTCGGGGTTGAATTGGAGCTGTAGCTGCCAGCCTGTGCCACGGCCATGGTAACACCAGATCCGAGCTGCATCTGCAACCTACACTGCAGGTTGTGGCAGCACCAGATCCTTAACTCACTGAAGGTATCTTCATGGACACTATGTCCCGTTCTTAACTCACCAAGCCACAATAGGAACTACTAAGTATTTAAATTTTATTTAAGTATTTAAATGTAAAGCAAAAACTTTAAAGCAAAGTCATAATGAACTCCATTTATGAGAGAGCGTATACACAGAAAATTAAGTAGGCAGAATTATAATAAACTTTATTATCAGCTATTAATCTTTACTGATATTTCCTGTAATTTAAAAGAAACAACTTCCTTAAAATTTTCATTGATGTCTACACATTGATAGTTAATATTTTTATACTGACTTATGCCTAATATTTTAGAAAAAAGTGAAATTAATGTTCATTAAGATCAGAATTTTCTTTAAAAAGTGCGTTTCTTGGACCCAATCTAAAAGACTGTGAAATTTTGAAAAGGAACTTTTAATTAGTTATTCAGCAATGTGGTTCCCAGAGCAGCCCTGAGAAAATTCAGCCTTCAGCTCCTGAATTCAGTGATGGCTGAACCTTGGTCCTTTCCCTTCCCTTGAAAGCATTTCTTTTATTTTCTTCCACATTTGTCTCTTTAGCAGCTCTTAGGGTGCTCTGAGCCCTCTATGTTTGTTAATATTTTCAGGAGCTGGTCTCTGAATTGTTTTTTAGGGGTACCTCCTGCATCCATTCCATACAAATGGTCACGCCTTTTAGACATTTTCCCTAACATCTCTAGCAGCAGATTTTGTTGGACTTCATTTTTTAGTTTATTGGTATTTTGATTGTCTTTTCTCCATGTGTGCATTTACCTCTCTGTGGTCTGGCATTTTACAAGTGTATTTTTCTAGATCTGTTTAGATTTTCTCTACCCATGAGTTCTGCAGTGCCATTGCTTATATGTGAGAAATGTCTAAGTCATTTATCTCTGGTTGTATGGCTGTACCACAGAAGTTCAGCATACCTGGTAGATTCAGGTACTGATGAATTATGAAAAAGAAGAGAAAGGGACTTAAAACATTACTGCTATAATATTGGAAAGAACCTGACAAAATGGCAATTGTATTATTATACATAATTGCATGCTAAGGAGAAACATGATCAGTTCCTTTGGCTGTTAAATGACGTGAAAAGCAGCTTCCTCATTAACATTACAGAGAACTCTTCCGAAAGCATTAATAACACATTCAGATGGGATAAAGTTTTGTAAATAGCTTCTAGTAGTATAGGATGTTTATAAATATTTAGTGTACGAGGAGTTCCCATCGTGGCTCAGTGGTTAACGAATCCGACTAGGAACAATGAGGTTGCGGGTTCGATCCCTGCCCTTGCTCAGTGGGTTAATGATCCGGCGTTGCCGTGGGCTGTGGTGTAGGTTGCAGACTCGACTTGGATTCTGAGTTGCTGTGGCTGTGGTGTTGGCCGGCAGTTACAACTCCAATTCGACTCCTAGCCTCGGAACCTCCATATGCCATGGGAGCGGCCCAAGAAATGGCAAAAAGACAGTAAATAAATAAATAAATAAATAAATAAATATTTAGTGTAAGAATCTGATATGATATATAATTTCAGTTTACATGTACTTGTGTGCATATGTCAATGAAAGCCAAGAATTATGATTGACAGTTCATGTTTTAAAAAATCAATTTTTACAAAGCATTAGTTGTCAGCTTACTCAGCAGACCATAACCTTTTTCTCCTCTTTAAGGTCTCCTCTACTGCAACTTTAAGTCCTTATTGATCCTAACGTTTTAATCAATAATCCTCATGACACCAGCTGAATGAAGCTAAGAAAAAAATCTTTACCTTTTTCTAATCACCCTGAAATATGTCTGTGCTTCCTGATAAAGCCTGACTTGCCCTCCTCAACTTATAAGAAACACTTACTCATTGTGGAGGACTTTCAACAGGCAGTCTATAATTTTTATCCATTTTCTTAACGTTTTTAACTGATTTATTTCTCTCTACTTCAAGGCATAGTAAACAGCAGTAGCAAATTATCTGCCAAAGACTTTAAAAGACTTTATGGTAAACTTCCGATCAATCAATGTGGCTAGTAACATGCTCTTGGACAGGGTACCTCAAAAGTCACTTCTTTAGACTGATCACACATACAGCCTCCAACAGAAAAATCTCCCTTTAAATGGATACACGTTTTCTTTCACTAGCATATCCAGAGAAGATGGCTTTGTCTATACTTACCTTTTCACATGAACCACTGTGTGTATTCCAATAGGGTCCCAAGATTAATTTGAAATTTTTTAAAAGTGAAAAACTTTAAAAGAGACAACCAGATCAGTGTGGGAAATATTGCCTAGTGGATTCACAGTTGGTTTATCCAACAGAGTTGGTTTATCCTAGTTTTTCCATCTCAGCGTCAGAGAGTTCCAACCTCCCAAATTCAGCATGTGGTGTAAGAGCACTTAACACGAAGCCTACAACTTTGCTGTCCATATACTATTATTCACCTCATATCATTTTATCTTCTCTCAACTATCTCAATGTGAATGTTAAGTAGAAAAAAAATTCAGTCTTTGCAAGAAGCATTTTGATTCTGGCATTCATGGAAAGACTCGAGATCCAGAGACCTGGATTTTCAATGGTGCATAAATGTATACCCAGAGTCAGCTTTTACAAGAGATTCTTTGATTTTATAGGTGCTTCTCTGATTACCAGTAAGACTGTCCTGCCAACTTTGGGCAAGAGTATGAAGGGAGCACACCAATTTCCAGGAATCCTAAGCAAATCCCATTTCTTGTCTGACCCACCAATTTCCTTTCTAGAACTATATCTGTTCTCACATTAGGCAGTTAAATGAAAATTTTAATAAAGTTATATTTGTAGTCCATCCTGGAAAATACAGGCTTTCAATTTTTAGGTCCTTCTAGCTGTAATATTGCTTAAAATATTTAAATAATTCCTTCCCTGGGAGTCACACACACACAAAAAGTCACAGAGTAGAATTTGTCCTTGATAAAAAGGTAACATACACGCTGAGGAAAGATGATCCATAATTTTAGTAATAAGACATCCCAAGTAACAGCTCTGCTCAGGTCATACACCTGAGAACATGAACTTGACAGGGCTGCAAAATTATGCAGAAATTGTGCATTTCCCCATAGAAAGAAAAAGGAAAGGGTCAATATACCTGTACTTACAATGAATAAATCTTCTTGGCATGTTTCATATTAAAAATAGATCCCACATCACTCAGAGGTTTAGCACAGTTTTAATATGATTAATGTAACCTGTGGCTAATGGATCCAATTTAATTCAAAAGGCACTCTGATTTAGCAATGCTTTGGAAGAGTCACAGAGAAGTACCTTTGCATTCATCCATCCATTCATTCATTCAACAAATATTTTTGAGTATCTACTTTGGAACTATAAGTACCTTTAGGTGTTGGTAGAAGCAGATTTTCTATCCAGCTAAAAAAGGCTGAGTTTCAGAGTCTCTTGTTTATGGAATCCCTAGAAACCTATTCATGTAGTCATATGCTTTTACAAATTTGCAAAAGCAAAATGTGTTGACTGCAAATGGTTATGGCTACTGTCTTTTTAGGTCCCAACTCTCTAGAATGTTCTAGAATGTTCAAACGACCATGGTTCTTTCTGAAACTGAGCTACAGGAAGTAAAATTAGGGATGCAGCTAAGCTAGGTTTACTGGAACCTATGTATATGATTCATAGTCACTTGTACTTATAGTTAGGTTATTATAATATCCTGGTATAGGAATGGACTCCAGAATAGTCAGACTCCCCACTGTACAAACTTACCCAAGGTTGAAAAGGAGGTGCAGGGCCCAAGGCTGTAATGCAATGTGTGATATCGTCATGAACCCAGGACTGTGTGTGGTGGAGGAGAAACAAGGTTGGGATGTGTGGAACCAGAAGCTACTCAGTGGAATATTCTTCCATACACTGTGGTTCACATGCTAAAGATAACCTTATGGAGGTTTTCACATATGACAATTTTTAAATTTAAAACAATGTTGATGTTGAAATGTGTAGTAAATCCTTCCATAAGATTATGATGCTATGAGATTATGAAATTACATGAAGTCCATGACAACCTTCACCAATACATCTTTTATAAATTGGGGTGTGGTTGAAGTAGAGTCCACCTGACTATAATGTGGCACTTGCTAATATGATTCTCCATGATTTTTTTTTTTTTTGGCCACACCCACAGTGTATGGAAGTTCCTGAGCTAAGGATCAAATCCAAGCTGCAGCTGCAACCTACGCCACAGCTGTGGCAACACTGGATCCAATACCCACTATGCCACAGCAGGAACTTAATCTGTGACTTTTATTTCATATGTTTATCCCAACCGATCCTAGAATATCAGATATCAACTTTATCTTATGTATCAGACTGTAGAGTGTAGGGTTAGGAAAAGCATGGAAAATGATCTCCTGTTTGCCAGTCCGGTTTCTCAATGCCAGAGGTACACAACGATCAACTTAGATTTCCTGCTCAACTCAGGCTCATTGGAGAGACAAAGCTTAGTTTCCTAAATTTTTTAAATGCAACATATTGTATTTCAACCGTTTATTAACTCATATCTACTGCACTAAGTTTAGCTTACTTTGTAAGACTTCAGTTCCTACTGGAAGCAAGTTACATGTTCATCTTTGTTTGAAAAACATGGTAATCCTATCCTTTAAGATGGCTCATGACAGTTCCATAATAAATTAGCTAAAATATTTACAAACCCAAGGACCTTTTACATATTTGGTCATTTACCACGCTCACAGGAAAAAACATCAGTTTTACCCATCACATTTTAAAACCTCCAGTGGTCTAAAGCCTCATCTAACATTGATTTAAATTGTACTGAACAAGGAAGCCCATCTCCCAAGGGGTGAAGTGCAGCAAATTGGACTCTTGGGGAGATGCACCACCCCTTTCAGGCCACAAGGGTGATGCAGTAACTCATGGTGAAACTGACACAGCAAACCTGAACAACGTGAAGTTTATGGCTTTGCGCTGTTTTCCAGCAGTGGATTTATTTGCTGCCCTTCAGCACACTCACAGCTCACAGGAACTCTGACGTTTTGCTTGGGAATTAATCATTACACTGTTCTCTCTTGGGAGTGGTCCCAAACTGTCTGATTATTAGCAGAGGAGGGTCATTCAGATCCTAGGTATAAACTGACACCTTAAACACATGAAAAACTAGTGTAATGAAGAGCTCTGCATTTGTAGCCACAATAATTAGCCATATATTCACATTATGTACATGCTGAAGTGGAAAAAAATCTTAAAGGGTAATTAAAAATAAAAAATTTTTATTGGGATGGACTGGGAGTTTGGGGTTAGTTGATGCAAACTATGACACTTAGAATGGATAAGCAATGAAGTCATACCATACAGCACAGGGAACTCTATCCAATCTTTTGCAATAGGATACGATGGAAAATAATATGAGAAAAAGAATTATATGCATGTGTATATATAAATATGTATGTGTATATATATTATATACACATACATATATATATATATATATATGTATGACTGGGTCACTTTGCTGTACAGCAGAAATTGATACACTGTAAATCAACTACACTTTGATAAAAAAAATTTAATTAAAAAAAAAGAAGAGGAAACTTAGACACAGAGACACACACAGAGGGAAGACCATGTAATAAGGACACAGGAAGAAGATGGCCACCTCCAAGCCAAGGAGCAGGCCTTGGAAGGGACCAACTTGAGGTCACCTTGATCTTGGACTTCTAGCCTCCAGGCTGTGAGAAAATACATTTCTATTGTTTAACTCCCCCAATAGAAATAGAAAATACAATCTTTAGCAAGGGGTACTTTTATTTCTCCATCTTTTTAAAATTGAGGATGCAAATGAATATTACTTTGAAAATTTCTATTGTGCCCCTCAACAATGTTGCTTTCAATTAGAACTAAAAGTTATGCCCCCAAACAAACCCCAGTGGAGTCACCGAAGTTAGGAATACATGTTTTGACTTCAAAAGTTACTTGAACAGAGATTTTTAACTCTTCTGTGCAATAATAGTAGAATTGAGGCACTTGGATAAATATGTTCTCTTTTTTTGTGCTAGTGCAGTGTAACGAGCAGGATGATTTCTAAAATATGATTTATGATAGACACACACCCACAGTTTAAAGGCATGTGCTGGGCTTTTCTTTGATTAAGGGCCCATATGCCAAACAATGCTTTTGACCGAATCTGGAAAAGGCAGCATTAGACAGCCACTTAACAATCTATATAAACTGGCTAAATATTTCAATATCTACTCAAGATTTAATTTGGAGTTACTTATATTAATGTAAATTTGACTTTGTGCTAGATAAATATAAAGTGAAATAAATACTTAATCATTATGAAATCAGCAAGTTTTTCCCTGATGTGGAATTCCTGGCACCCACTAATCAGACCTTGATTTGTTTTTGGCTCTGGACTTCCACATGTGTTGCCTTGTTTTCACCATCCTTTCTAGCTATGATGCTGCCTTTGGTCATGAAAACAAGAGGGAAAGAATGCCCTTAGGGAAAATGCATATGCATAAGGACAACCGAAAGAACCTATTATCTGATCATATTCTTCACATTAATTACGTCTTTATACAATTCTAGATGTTTAGATCTAGAATCTTATGGATTCAGATCTTAAAACATAACATCATGTCCCCTTATTCTCTGAAACTCTTCATTCTTCCTCCTTTAATTAAGAGCCAGGTCCATTATCCTTGTTCATTCCACAAGCAAGTTACTAGGAATCTGTGATTTTCTGTGATACATTACTAAGCTTAAATCATCTGGGCAGCATTCAAATTTTGGAGAGGATAATAATGATGATTTCAATCCTAAGAGAATGAAGTGGGTGAAATAAGCTGGAACATCAGCAGCTACTACTGCTCTTTGCACACCACTCTTTCATACACAGAAGCTTCTTAGGACAGATGGACGATCCTGTGATCCTCTGGTTTAATGCACTCAGCAGCATCCTCAGAATGTCTGCCCGGGGGAGCCTCAGGCAACTTAGTTTCAACAGTCTTTGAACTAAACACACATTTCTCTCAGTTGGAAAAAAAAATAAAAATGATTCTGCTGTTTCCAAATGTTTTTACCTCTTCCTTGTGCTTTCCTCAGGATCTCATTTTATTCAACCATAAAAAAGAACAAACACAACAAGCTGCTGTAGGAAAGAGTAAAGTAGAGATTCTCCATTAACGCTGATCCTGATAAAGTAGGAAGGTGTACTGTGATTTTTTTTTTTTTTTGGTCTTTTTAGGGCCATACCCTTGGCATATGGAGGTTCCCAGGGTAGAGGTTGAATAGGAGCTACAGCTGCTGGCCTACACCACAGCTCACGGCAATACCAGATCCTTAACCCACAGAGTGAGGCCAGGGATTAAACCCGCAACCTCATGGATACTAGTCAGATTTGTTTCCCCTGAGCCACAAGGGGAGCTCCCAATGTTTTTATTATTTTTCTTTTCATGGCCACAGCTGCACTTTATGGACGTTCCCAGGCTTGGGGTCAAATTGGAGCTGCAGCTGGCACTGTGCCATAGTCACAGCAATACCACATCCAAACCGCATCTGCAACCTATGCCACAGCTGGTGGCAATGCTGGATCCTTGGCCACTAAACAAAGACAAGGATCAAACCCACATCCTTGCAGACACTATGTCAGGTTCTAACCCTCTGAACCACAACAGGAACTCCCTGTGCAATAATTTTAGTATCATCAACCTTCCAATATTTGCAAAGCCTTCCTTGATGAGTATGGTCAAGAGTAAAATGATAGATTTCTGAAATCTCTCTCTAGTTGTTATGATCACACACTGTTTCACCTCCAGAGTGAGAGTTATAACTTATAAGCACTCAAGCCATTCAAAATAAACTCATCAATTACAAGAGATTAATGCATGCGTGCAGTTCCACGTGCTAATATACCCACTCTGGTACCTTTCACGCTGATTAATTTCATATTTCTTATTATCTCTCAAGTCTCTCCTCTTCAGCTGCACTAAGAACATCTCTTGCCTCAACTGGTGTGACCTCCCTCTTACTCTTAGTGTCTTACCTCTTCTCATTATTCTTGAAGGGTGTCTCATTTTATTTTTTATTTGGGGAGAGAAGGAAGGATTTATTACTTGCAGCAAGTAAGGAGAGCACCGGGGATACTTCCCAAACCAGTGCCTCCAAGGTGATCTTTTAAAAATGCAGATGAAAATGCACACACTTCAATGCTTTCCACTTTGTAATGTGAAATACAAAGTCTTCACACTATGGCCTCTGGTTTCCCTACTTCAGCCATACTGTTCACAGTTCTCTGAAATCACCTTCTTGCATAGTTTTTATATGCTGCTCCCTCCCTGACATGATCTTAGATGTCCTGGTTTGAGTTACATACCCTGCCCCTCCTGATGCTGTATTAAACTTGGCTGAAAGGTGTAGGGGTGAAGAATATGGGTATTAAAGGTCAACTTCCTGAGTTGGATCTTGAATTTACAAATAACTCTGTGACTGCGCAAATGACTTAAGCTCCTGAAACTCATCTGTAAATTGAGTTTAATGATAGCATGCACCTCTGAGTGTTGTATTCAGGATTGCACAAAATAATCCATTTCTGCTACTTAGCACGGGATATAGCATGTAGTTTATTTATTCTCAACTAATGTTAGTAATTTTCATTAATATTACTGCCACCACCACCAATCAGCCAGATGAGTGTCTGTATTGACTGTAAGCTTCCTAGACTCCAGCATACTTCCCAGGATTCAGTAAGCACTCAATACACAATTAATGAAAAAAATATATATGTGAATCCCTAACGTGTGCCAACAGTATTACACGTAACTCCTAAAGGATAAGATTCATTTCTTTATACTCTACATTTGCCATCTACTTGTCAAGAAGTGTCCACTCATTAAATAGATTTGGCAAAGTAACAAATGAATTGTAGGGACAATAAACATTAGCAAAAAAAAAAAAAAAAAAGATTCTCATACAGCTTCTAAATGGAAATAGCTTCTCTTTCATCAACAATGACTTGCATTTCTCTGTCTCTGGATTTAACAACTATTTCAATCATGCTTTCTTTTTTCTTCTTCTTTTTTTTTTTTGTGGCCACACCCATGGCATATGAAGTTTCCTGGGCCAGGGACTGAATCTGAGCTGCAGCTGTGACCTACAGTTGTGACAACACAGGATCCTTTCACCAACGGTGCCAGGCTGGGGATCAAACCCCCACACTTCTGCAGTGATCCGAGCCACTGCAGTCGGATTCTTAACCCACTGAGACACTGCAGGAACTCCTTGACCTTGCCTTCCGAAGAACGACTCTGAGGAGTCTGGGGATGCTTAGAAATTACATATTATAATAGATTGATTAATTATGTTTATATTACTTCTACTAATTATCAATTTCCCCTCATCAAAACTGTCCATTTATAATTTACTGATATTTTCCAAGTTCAGAAGAATACATTTGGAAACCTAGTAGAGTCAGCTCTCACCCTGTCAAAATGGCACGTTACATATGCTTCCTCTCAAAAGCAGTTTCAAAAGCATGTGCCCATTTCTTAGAGTCACTTGACTTAAAAATCCAGTCTTTTGGCTTTCTCCTAGTTCTTTAAGACTAAAAAGAACCGGTGCTCCACAGTATGACTGGCTGGCTTCCTAGTGGGGTCCCCTTGTCGAGACCTCAGACTGTAAGTGCCTGGAGAACCAGGACCTTCTAACTGCCCTGGTCTGGGGCAGCCCAGCAGTGCCCCAGAGCAGTGATCCAGAAATGGCTTCTCTGGCCCTCACTGAATGAACACACAAACAAATGCTAGCATCGGATTCTTTTCAAGTCCTTTGTATCTCTTTACTCTAACATACACGCCTGGCTTTCGACAAGAGGGAAGAAGCCTTCCTAGCCTTGAATTCAAGGGGATCCCATTCCGCTGTTCTTGAATGACCTTCTACAAGCTATCAATGGAGGATTCTAAAAACAAGCTCTAATAGGGTCCAGTGTCCTGTGTATTCCATTTCTTCCAGGGCAGAGGAGTTAACTCATAGTTTTTATACTCCTTCATCCTACTGTGACTCATCACTGTGAATTTTCCAGCTTTACTGAGATAGAGTTGACCTACTGTGTAGGTTAAAGGTGTACATGTTTGATACACTTATATGTTGCAAAATAATTACCACTTGAGAGTTATGCTGACACCTCCATCACAACACATAATTACCATTTCTTTTTTGAAATGAGAACATTTAAGATCTACTCTTTTTGCAACCCATGCTTTTTTTTTTTTTTTTTTTACATACAAGGTTTCCCCTGTTTTAGCAGGTATGATCTAGTCATTTTAAACAGAGGCATGTCACATTTCCACCTTTGCAAGGAGATGGATTCACTGTCAGAAACATAGATGCAGATATAAAAAGCTGAGTAAACACGATTGCCAGGTCCTGCGGTAGAGGCTTTCAGATATATTACCCACTTAGTCCTCATGCCATCTTTCCCCAAAAGAAATGATTATTCTCATTCCACCAATAAATCTCCAAGAGGCCAGGTGATGTAATCATGGTCAGAGTATAGGATTCAAAACCAGTTTTCTAATTCAAAATCCACAGTTCTTTCTATTACACCTAAATCACATCACATAGATTTCTACATTGAGAGAATTCTCGCTTCCCACATCCATAATGCAACAGTCCCAATCTTGGTCTCAGCATTTAGATGTTAAATGCATTGTTTTGGTAGACACTAATTCAGTCAGCCCAAACTACTCGACTACGAATATAGACCTCCTCCCACAGAGAGGTATTCATGATTAAAAAGGAATTAGATTTGAAGCATGCTAACCAATTGTGTTGACGGCAAAGCAATCAAGCAGTCAAAATAACACTGAAGGAAGATTGTGTTCCTTCTCTTCTACCGATTTGCATTTTTCTATATAAAATGCACTGCTCTGTATAAGGCATGTTGATTCCTGCAGTGATCTCATTTATTCTGGCTTCTAATTACTTTTAACTACTGAACACAGGGCACCACTGTGAAAAGTTTATTGACAACTGGAAGAAAGCAGCCGATTGAAGAAACTAATTGCTTCCCGTTGCAGGGTTTTATTTTCCCTGCTTCCTTTTATTACCTCACACCAAGGAAGAACTATACATCTGAGGGCTAAGGCGGTATGTTAATTACGAATCAATCTCCACGTGGCTGCCTTGGCTCTACACAGGCAGAGTGTCTGCAAAATTAATATGGAAAGGCTTGCTGCTGACCTATTGATCCCTCCCACCTGCGTCACCCTGAGCAATGCGTTTGTGACACATGAAGAGCTTGAGAAAACTGCCACTGGTCAGCAGGGATTTCAAAAACCTAACACCTCTGTCCTTGCTCTCCAATAAAAGAGAAGGCACTTTTCTTAACGAAATATATACACACTTTTATGTGAAAGAAAAAAGGGGAAATGGTTATTTGTTTTCAAAAATAAAGGACTCACTTACAGAGACACATGCGTGTAAAGAAAATATTACATATTTACATTCTCCCTTTAGGGGAATTTGAATGGCACTCTTACGACAGTCACCACCCGAAAGCAAGTGATTGTTCAGACAAGTTTCCGGGATATTTTATAGAAATAACCTCTGGGTGACTATGGATAATTTCAATGTTATTATTTGACTCTTGTCCAAGAGATAGTACTGATGTAATCTTCCCACGACTGTACTGGATTCCTATGTTTCTTGGTCTCAGAGCTGCAAGGCAAGGGGTTAGTGAGGATTTGAAAAAAAAGCCAAGGGATGGCAGACAGAGGGGGGCACTGTGGAAAACAACTGAACAGAATGGAGGAGCGGCGGGTAACAGCTGGAGTGAGATCCCCGCGGCAGAAGCAGAGCCAAATTGAATACTCAGCTCCTTCCATATATCTTAAGGCAAAAAAGCAATCGAGCTGAAGGGGCACATTTTCAACACTGCACAGGGAATTAGCCATCAAATTCCCATTAGAGATAATAGGACTTTCTATTGCAATGTTCAATACATTCTGGGCAAGTTCTCAGTGTTTATCTTTAAAGCGAGGCTTTAAGATCAACTGCCAGACAAAAACAGTCCACCTCCCTCGCTCGCTTCTCCTCAGGCACAATAAGGCGGGTTTTTCTTTGACACATTTCATTGCTGAGGTTAGCACAGAGGCCATCCTGGACTTTCGGGGATGGGTCATTGAGCACTTAGGCACTGAAGGAGGTATTTGCTGTGCTGAAAATGTGTATGAATGTGAAATGTCTGTGTAAGTTAGGACCTTAACTACCACAGCCACCAGGTGGGAATCTGCTTCTTGGCATTCTACGCTTTTCAGCCTGGACTCTTTCACCAATGGACTTCTTTTCTGTTTCGTTTTATTGGAGGCGGGTGTAACTGACTAGGTTGGGTACCTATCCTAGCCGCCCGAAGTTCCCAACACTTCTGTCTTTGCTCCTGGCTGTCTGGCTTTTATCCTTACTCCTTTGAAGCTCTTTGATGACACCAACGCTTAAGGGGTGTCGGAATGTGATTTTCATCTGTCTCTCCAGTTCTCTGACCTTAATTGTTTTCGCTTTGACCTGTTTATCTCAGTTACCAAATAGAATTTTCCTTGAATATTTTCCTTTCCTTTTTAGTTGACCCTTCAGTGTTTTATTCCGAAGCTCCTCGGGTGCACAGAGGATGGGGCACTGGGGATCCAAGGAATATTCATATTCTATCAGCACTCCCTGGTGATCTTTCCTCAACTTCCACAGTTGGCAGCTGATTACTCTTTTCTTAAACTTCTGTGTCTTCTTCTGGAACATCTTTTTCGAGCTCCTAACACCGGAAGTGTGTGCCAGAAAATCCTTAGCTGTTTTTCCATCAACCCTTGAAATTTTATATATATAAAATTTATATATGTATATATGTTATTATGCCCATTTGTATTCTTTTTTTTTTGTCTTTTTGCCATTTTCTTGGGTTGCTCCCGCGGCATATGGAGGTTCCCAGGCTAGGGGTCTAATCTGAGCTGTAGCCGCCGACCTACACCAGAGCCACAGCAACGCTGGATCCGAGCCGCGTCTGCCACCTACACCATAGCTCATGGCAACACCAGATCCTTAACCCACTGAGGGAGATTACCCAACCTGCAACTTCATGGTGCCTAGTCGGATTCGTTAACCACTGAGCCATGACGGGAACTCCATTTGTATTCATATATACAGTTAGTCTTTGCTGACTATGAATCCATCAAAGGACATCCCTATATAGGTACACTGTGGACATCTAAAACTCAACAGGTAACAGATAAATTGAACATCCCTCTTCACAAACCCCCTCAAAGACAAGTGCATATGGGAATATATGCCTTTGGAGCATTGCTCTGCATCTTTCCAAGCAGGACAGGTGGAATCATCAACACCACCCGCCTCCCCTAGTGTCTATTCCTCTCCAGCTACCTGGTTCTATTTACTGCCCTTTCAGTCCTTTTACAGCTCTCTTTTCCCTTCTAACCTCTGTGCCAATACCTTAGTTTGGATTTCATGCTCTCACTTACTACTGTAAAATCCTAACTGTCCCCCTGCCTCTATCCTTGTCCCATCACACACCACAGTACTGATCTTTATTTTTCAAATATTTTAAAAAGTATCTTATCATGTTATCCTTTTGCTGAAAACCCCTCATCGGCTTCCTAGGGCCTCTGGGAAGGAGCCCCACACCTGTCCCCTGGCAGGCAGGCCCTTCCATTCTCCAATGCCTGTCTTTCTTGATGCTTTTATCTCTCAGCACTGCTTCCTTCTCATTTCACTGCCTAGAAACAGCACACACTTTACAGTGGCCCGTGTCACAGGCCACTTCACACCTCAGTGTTGTATTTTCAAACTATTCCTTCACACAGAACCATCCTTCTCCATTTCCATCACTTGGTAAACACCATTCATGCTTTAAAACCTGTAACAACTGTTATATTACATCCTTCCTACTTAAAAGGATTTAAATCTCACTTATTGGGATTCCTCCTCTGGACCATGTTAGGTGACCTCTTGCCAATTTAAAATAAACTTATATGAATTCCCATTGTGGCTCAGTAGTAAAGAATCCAACTAGTATCCATGAGGGCAAGGGTTTGAGTCCCAGCCTCGCTCAGTGGGTTAAGGATCCAGCATTGCCTGAGGTGTAGGTCACAGATGTGGCTCAGATCTGGTGTTGCTGTGGCTGTGGTATAGGCCGGGGGGCTACAGCTTCGATTGGACCCCTAGCCTAGGAACCTCCATATGTCGTGGGTGTAGCCCTAAAAAGACAAAAAAAAAAATTTAATTAAATTAACATCATTGAGACAGAAATTGCTGCTTCCTCCCCGTTCAACTTCTTCCACACCACCTGTCCTCCTGCTTCCAGGGCCATACAGAAGAAGAGGCAATAAGGAAAGTATAGGGAAATGAAACATCCTTATTGATGAGATACCTGTTATATCTTTCCTCTCTGGAGGACAGAGGTTTTGGCTTATGACAGTTATTAGAGTACCTGTAACATCACTAGCCTTGACACTCTCAGGCACACATCCTATAGAGAATGACTGAAATTCTATTTTGCTTTTAATATAATTTTGCAGGCCTAGGAAAAACAATAACTTCGGTTTCTTTAAAATGACATTGGAAGAATCATGCCCTGTTTTAACACTTTTTAAAGTCAACTCTTCATTATCACTTTCAAGGAGCTAAATAAGATTTAGAAATGCAAATACTTAAATTTTAATATGCTGAAATTTTAATATGCTAATATGCTCAGTCAAATCGAGTTTGGCAAAAACAAATGAAATATCACTAATAATTATGTATTTAGACTGTTTTATCAAGATATGTTTAATGTACTTATTTTCCAGTTTAGTGAAAGAAGGTCATAATATAGACGCTCTTGTTTTATATGTGCTGAAATTAAAGCTTGTCTGGCCAACAACACGCGACTCACAAAGGTCAGACCAGAAACCTCTGCCAAAAAGAAGTCACTCTCTTTATTACTGTTTTATTCTTTTTTCACTGTGAACATTTTAAAATAGACTAATCGAATGTACTAATTTATCAAGGTTCAGATCAATTGCAAAGAAAAATCTAGGCAACAAAACAAATATACATGCACATCTGGCCACCTCTTTGGGGTTAAGATCATTTATAAAAGATAACGGAAAAAGGTAAAAGAATAAAAAATTCTGTCGTATTTGAAATATTTGATTGCCTCCTATAAAGAGAATAAATGTATTTATCTGGCTTAAATGAGTACAAGTTATGGAGTGTTATTTGCCTATTTTACAACTCAGGGTCATTTGAAAATCTGGGTGTACTTCCCCCCCACCCCAGCTTTACTAAGGTGTAACTGACAAATATTGTATAAAATTATAGTATGCAATTTGGTGATTTGATATGCATCTATATTGTGACATATTCATCACAATCGAGCTAATTAACATATCCATCACCTCACATAGTTACCATTTTCACTTTCTTTTTCTTTTCCTTTTTTTTTTGGTGCTGAGAACACAAGATCTACCCTCTTAGTGATGTCAAGTATATAATACAATATTGTTATGTATAATCACATTGCTGTATATCAGATCTCCAGAATTAATAAACATCTTGCATAACTGAAATTTTGTATGCTTTGACCAATATCTCCCCATTTTTCCCTCCTCCCAGGCCCTGGTAACTAGAATTCAATTCTCCACTTCTATGGGTTTGGCAGAGTAACTAAGATTTATACTTATATCATGAGTAGGCTATATTTTGTCTTTCTCCCAGGGCCCAATTTTTATAGCATTTTATTTTTTTCTTTTCTAAAGATTAGTACACAATTTTATATTTTCATTTAGGGGGTTATTTTTGTTTTCATTTATTGATGATTTTATTAGATATCAAACAAATGAGAACAGTCGCACTGATCATAATCAAATTGTAACTGGGAAGGAAAAATAACTAAAATCTATAGCCATATCTAATGACAATTTTTAAAAAAATTTTAGGGACACACCCGAGGCATATGGAGATTCCCAGGCTGGGGGTCGAAGAGGAGCTTTAGCTGCTGGCCTATGCCACAGCCACAGCCACAGCAACACAGGATCCAAACCGTGTCTGGGACCTACACCACAGCTCACGGCAACACTGGATCGTGAACCCACTGAGCAAGGCCCAGGGATCGAACCTGCATCCTCATGGATGCTAGTCAGATTCGTTTCTTCTGAGCCATGATGAGAACTCCCTCTAATGACAATTTTAAATGTCATCTCTGTCATTGCTACGACGACCCTCACATAAAAGAAATGTTTCCCATTCCTGACTGTAAGAGTATAAGCAGCTTTCGGCAGGAAAGAACTCTTTGCAGGAAAGCGTTCTCCGCAGGCGTCCCCTGTATCTGGTTATAACCCAGGCTCTACTCATCTCCGGTCCCGGCACACCTTTAAATCTCTGATCACACAATTTCTTGCCTAAAGTGCTGATTCTTTCTGAGAATCAAAGAAGTAGAAATGAAGAATAAGCAATTAAGGGATGACCAGGTCTCTTCCTTACTTCCCTTTCAGTAATCCCGTGAACAAACTGTGTGAACAAGACAGCATCTAAAGGAAAATCACAAGTAGTTGACAAGCCTGCACACAGTGGGGGAGGTGACAACTCTGATCCACGATCTCAATGATTAACCGAGATCACCAACCTTTCGCCCTTTAAAAGCTTTCGTGGCCAAGCAGAATCTTCGGAGGTGGTTTGGGGGAGACATTGAGCCCATCATCTCCCCAGACTGCTGGCAGTCTGATGAAAAGCAACCTTCCTTTCTCCCCTTACATTTACTTCTCCGTAGTATTGATTTTTGAGCATCGAGCTGCCAGCCCTGCGTTCAGTAGCAAGAACATCATTTTAGGATTTCTTACTGAGAACATACCGTATCCTAGGATCATGCGTTAGCAGGTACTTCCGTTTTATTCAGCCATCTTTCTGGAGATTTAAAATTCAACGATTTCCACTGAACTTGTTACTGAATCGCCAAAATATTTTTGGACAAAAAATAAATGGATACATTTCAACGCTACATTCGCTTATTGCAGTAATTTATTTCCTCTGTGCCATACCCAGAATCTAACCTACATACGGAAATCCCCAGAGTTAAGTCCACTCCTCTTACTTGACAGTTTTTGTGGCCCAGTGGAGAAAAACGTGGTTTCATCACCTGCCCTGTTAGGACTCTGATCACCGAAGCCCGGTTACCTTGAGGGCTCTGCTTTCATAAGATTCTGCATCCCTTAATCTAGGCCTATTTGTCAATTTGTCCTTTCATGTCATGACAATGACAGAATAAAATATTGCTTAAAAAAAGTCCTCTAAAGCCAAACAAAAGTGGTCTTTAAAATTGTTGTTAGTTACTTAAAAAGAGATTTTTTTTTCAAACTGCTTATATGAAGCAAGAATCACTACCCTGTTTATCTTCATTTGACATAAAAACCTGTTTCATTCCCCAAACTGGTAATAGATATTTCGCTCTAGTTGTTTTATATTTTAATGCCTGGATTTCATTTTTCTAACAAGGGATTATCATCATTCTTTGGGTCCTATGTTATGGTCTCATAATGGTTTTATAAGTAGCTTCGTGTGTGTGTGTGTGTGTGTGTGTGTGTGGTGTGTGTGCTTTGTTTTTGTTTTTTGTTTTTTTTTTTTTTTGGTTGCACCTGTGGCATGTAGAAGTTCCTGGATCAGGGATCGAACCTGAGCCTGTGCCACAGTAGCGGCAAAACTGGATCCTTAACCCTCTGTGCCACAGGGAACTTCTGGTTTTGTAAGCTTCTGCTGAAACAGGGGTGACTGAGAATTCAACCACTATCTATAATACTGTCCAATGTGGAGTTCCCATTGTGGCTCAGCAGTAACAAACCTGACTAGTATCCATGAGAACTCGGGCTTGATCCCTGGCCTCATTCAGTGGGTTAAGGATCTGGCATTGCCATGAGCTGTGTGTGGTGTAAGTCACAGACACGGTTCAGATCCCGTGTTGCTGTGGCTGTGGCTGTGGCTGTGGCGTAGGCCGGCAGCTACAGCTCCGATTTGACTCCTAACCTGGTAACTTCCATATGCCGTGGGTGCGGCCCTAAAAAGCAAATAAAATAAAATAAAATAAAAAAATACTGTCCAATTACGAAAACACATCTCAATTTCTAAACAACCAACTAAGAAATTCATTTTGGAAATACATCCCTTTTAAGTCAGAAATTTCACAAATAGAGCTTTTTAGTTTCTAAAACGTTATACATTTTTAAAAGTATTTCCAAATGTATAAAAGAAAAAGCAGTCTAACCCTGGAATACACAGATGGCAGCCAGCTTGATGTTCACCATCATTACGCTTTTGAAGAACGGGAACAGGCGGACCTGGCCGCAGACTGTTTCCTTCTCACACCTGGGTGGGGATCTAAACAGCACGGTTATGATGCCGCTGGTGCAGGTGCTGGCGAATCCCTGACACAGCGAATCCCTCCTGCCTCTGCTGTTCACAACCCCCACTGGGTGACTGAACACCAGGTATGTTAGTTGATGCAGGGCCTTGCTTCTTGGAAGAGAACCATCTTCACAACAAAGCAGGAAGACAAATTTCCGTGTACAAATCTTCAAGGTTTTGGTATAAAGTCATCACAGGTGAGTCAGACATGAGGCCTGTGCTCAACCCACCCACCCTCCTGCAGGACCATCCCAGGCTCTGGCACCACTGAAAACTCACGCACAGATACGTAGAGTATCTGAACAAGGACTCCCTGGAACAAGTCCTTAGAGGGAAACCCTGTGATTCCAGCTCCTTTGCCCTCACTAGAAACTTCCTTGATGTACCCTTTCAGGGAGCCTCTGGAAATTTCCACCAACTTGTTTCCACTGGTGAAGGAGGCAGAAGCCAAGGCAGTGGGAGGAATATGGCATCTTCATTTTTGGATGCAGTGAGACTCGGGCTCAGGTTTTATAACATTTGCAGTACGCTGATTTATAACGGCTAAAGGAAAACAGTTGGCTATTAAGCAGGGGTGGAAATAAAGAAGCAAAACAAAATGAAATACCGCATGGAATGGAAAGATGCTGCAGTAGGAAATAAACGGGAAATTAAGAAATCCTGTACCATGCTTTCTGATGGCCTGCAGCAAATAACTGTAGGAGTACAAAAGAGAACTTTAAAAGCCACAGTGCTGATTCAATACTCCACAAACGTTCAAATTGGCAAAAAATAATTTTGCCTATAAAGCAGAAGGGCAGATATATGGACAATATATAACATGACTCTTGGTCGCAAAGAAAATTCAGAAAGCATTCAAATGTCTGTATTTGTTAATCAAAGCAGAATCCATTAAAGCACTGCTGAAATAGCACTGTTGACCCAGTAGAGAAGCACCATAGATAAATGGGTTCTAATATCCTCTGCAGACAAGGCGAAGGTTAAAATGCCACACATCTATTTAACCTTCCGTTTGGGTGGTTCATGAGGACAATCTCTTTGGGAACCTAAACAATAAAACATGAACCCCAAAGGTTTAAACTCTGACACAGTAATTCTATTTGGAGGATATTTTTGTTTTCTTTTAGCTTAAAGGGAAATCAAATTGAAATGTGAACAGCTACAGAAAGAAAGCTGTCTCTCTACACTTATGTGCAGTGGAAAAAGTAGATAAACCACGAAACTAATCATTTAGTAAAGTGTGCTGTATCAACTGGCTGGAATATTATGTAGCAAATAAAAGTGATTGTGCGAAAATCTGTCTGGACATTTTTAATCTACATATGTATAGGTAGATAAATAGATGCTATGAGGATAAAGCATATTATTAAACTATAGGTACTAATAAAACTATGTTCAGATGTGTGTTGTTTGGTAGAAGGCACAAGACCTGATGCAAAAGGAAAATGAAAGAAGGCAGGACAGGATAGGAAATTTTGGAAAATTTCCATTTTATTAAGCTAGCCTATCTTTTAATATCATGTATACTGCTTAAAAAGGCAGGTATCTGGAGTTCCCGTCGTGGCGCAGTGGTTAACAAATCCGACTAGGAACCGTGAGGTTGAGGGTTCGGTCCCTGCCCTTGCTCAGTGGGTTAACGATCCGGCGTTGCCGTGAGCTGTGGTGTAGGTCGCAGACGCAGCTCGGATCCAGCGTTGCTGTGGCTCTGGCGTAGGCCAGCAGCTACAGCTCTGATTCGACCCCTAGCCTGGGAACCTCCATATGCCGCGGGAGCGGCCCAAAGAAATAGCAAAAGGACAAAAAAAAAAAAAAGGCAGTTATCTGATCTTAAAAGAAGACAGTCTTCTTCCACTATTCAACAGTAAGGGAGATCTTTCATGTAAGTGCACGACTGAGGAGAGCGTGGGCAGTTATGTTCATCATCAGAATTGCAATGTACACAAAGGACTGCCCCAGGAAAGAGAATTTACCAAGCATCAAGCCGGGCTAAACGCCACGGAAAGATTCTAATAATTCATCCTGAATTCTATTCCTTCCTATCTTGCATTCACTGTTTTATGCAGCCCTGCCATTTATCAGGGGCGTTAAAACATCTAGACATTAATGCTAATTAAATCTGCCTTTTCATTATAGAAAAAAGATCACATTCTTCTCTTTACTATCCAAGAATCCAATACTTAAAAAAAAATTTTTCTTTTATCTTTTTACGGCTGTACCTGCAACACATGGAAGTTCCCAGGCAAGGGGTTGAATTTGAGCTACAGCTGCTGGCCTACACCACAGCCACAGCAACGCAGGATCTGAGCCACATCTGTGACCTGTACCACAGCTCATGGCAATGCCGGAACCTTACCCCACTGAGTGGGGCCAGGGATCAAACCCAAGTCCTCATGGATACTAGTGGGTTCGTTATTGCTGAGCCACAATGGGAACGCCCTAAAAATATTTTAAATTCTCTTTTTTCAAAATCAGAAAAGGCAGGAAATGAATCATCGAATGTGAATATCATATTATTAACAGTTTCTCATCTTAATTTTAAAAGCAAACATACAAATAGTTCATGTAATATTTATTCTGATTCACATTATGAACTTCTCCCCTTTGTTGGAACCTGAGGTTAAACCTTCCTGTTCCATGTCTGGTGTAGGTATGCATCTACTTGGGTTCCTCTCTAGCTGTCTGAATTATAATGACTAAAGAATTATTTTAAGAACAGGCTTATGTGAGATTTCTGATTCCAATATAAATTAGCACACACTTTATCACCATGAAAAAAATCTATGCATAGCTTTCACCAAAAGAATAAAGATAATATTAAATTCTCGTTTTATTGTACATAATAGAAAAATAAAACCATATAATTTTCAAAGAATTTTAACCTGAATTTCAGCACCTATTATGGGGCATTTGTTCCTATACCTCAGAAAATGTCTCTGAAATGAGTTAACTGAAGCCACATTTATTTTGAGTTGTAGAAGTAGAACAAGTCAAAATACTTTGAAACTTCAGTGTTACTTGGGATTCCAACATGGCCATCAATGAATACAGCAAATTCTAAACTAGCTATGGAGCATCAACCTATATCTCCTACCCATCATTAGTCGAATTCTGAAGCTGCTCATGGGACATCTGAGAGAATAATTTGGACAACTTGGTCATGGTCCTAGGATTAAATGGCAGATAGAACTGCATTCACTTCCATAAATCCACGTGGAGGTAAGAGTCTATGCTTGTAGGTTGAAGTCTGGTGTGTCCCCTGGGTTGTCAAAGTCCTCAGATAACTATGACCTTGCACTAGGGTAGGATAACATTAATCAAAGCAATGACACTGTGCTGAGGCCACGGCGGCCTCTGTGCTGTTCTTTGAACACCTCCTGCGAGCTTGTGCTTGGGCTCCTCTGTCTGCACTCTGCCTCTTGCCACCAAAGGCTCTTGCTCTGAGATACCTGCAGAACTAACTCCTTCATTTCATTCAGGGATCCCCTCTTTGGATGATGTTATCTCTTTATGCCATCTTGTCCCTTTTTACCCCTCTGACTTCTGTTTATTTACTCTACTTACCACATTACCCATTTATGACTTTGTCCTCTGTTTTTCCCCAACACGATTTACATTTTTATAGGAGAGAAGGGAGCTTATTTTTCCATGCTGTATCCCCAGCAACTAGATCAGTGCTGGCACATAACTGGTGCTCAACACGTATTTATTGAGTGAATGAATTATGAATGAATAAATGAATGAATGGGAACAAAGTGAATGAATATGAGTTAACAGAGGGAGAAAGCATTTCTCTGCTAGTGAAAAAAAAATGATGAAATAATATTTTATTCATTTAGTTGCAGAGGATATTTTCAATTAAGCTCTTAGTAAGCTTGCAATGGAGCACAAAGTACACATCAATTAAAGGGGGAAATTCTGTATATTGTGTCATCCTCAAAATGAAACTTTTAGAGAAATGAAGGCTTGCCACACTTCATTAACAAAGACACACTATCTAGGGCTTGAAAACTAGATTCAAGTATATCACGTCAGATGGATGTCTAGAGGAGAGGCTGCTGACCTGCACTGTTTTTCTCCCTCTTTCTACCTCTTCAAACCAACCCATCAAAACTCAGTTCACATACTGCCTTCTCCATAGACAATTCTAACCCTCTTGAAGATTTATATTCCTTCTGAATCTTATTTTTTAGCATAATTTTTGTGGGTTGTTTACATTTTCTTATAGTCCAGGAGATGTGTTTTGTTACTTGTATTATCACTTTGTTATCTTCTTCTTTATTATTGCTTTTGTTGTTTTTCGTTTAGGTCTCATGTCTCTAACATGAGCATCAACACTTTATGACGTTACCCAGCCAACAGCATCAAATGCAGTCCTTTGCGCGGGTTAAGTGCCAAGTAAATCTGAATAAACAATAACCACCATCCTCTCAAAAACCTAAGTGGTAAGAAGAGACTCTGACTGGGGACAGAAGTCTGACTGCTTACTCAGATTAAGGACTAAATTCTTCTCTGCTGTTGCTACAATCATGGTTTCATTTCGCCATGAAAACGGAGAGGTGACCAAAGCGGAGCCAGTGATTACGAAGAAGGACCTGACATGGGGTCCTCCACTCACATTTTGCATCCTGTGCAGGTGCAGAAATTCATGCAGGTACCCTGGTGGTCCCCAAAAGCGCACTGCTGCTTAGGATAAACCTCTTGAATAGGACTCTTCTAAGATGTCTCTTTACATTTCCAGGAACAGCAGAGTGTACAGGCTCCTCAACTATGATTTTGCCAGGAGCAGGAAGACAGGAGTCCCCTCAAGGCAGCATCTAGCTCACACCAATTAGGTAAGAGGGATCCAGAACATGGAAGAGTGGAATATCTATCAAATGCGACCAAAAACGTTTTATTTCGCTAATGGCCGACTCCTACCAAGCAAGTTCCCAGGGTAAATAAAATGGATGCACAATCTTGGCCCCCAAGCATAACTCTTGCAATATCAATTCAAGACAGATAAGATGCCAGGCCACAATTAAGTAAGTGTAGGGTTGCCTCCACTGGTATGAATAGTCACTGACGAGAGAAGAACGAAAGCAGGAAATTACTGGGCAAGATGTATCTAATTTCCAACATCTTGTTCCAAATACATCTGAGCCCTTTGGATGTCTCCAGTTAGAATTTCATGGCGTCAGATGTAATAAACAAGAACCTGTGAATATAAGGAGGTCTGGGAAGGGCACGCACCTGTGCACGCCGCTGTTGCACATGATGACGTGGCAGGCCCCCAGCCTGCTGCACAGCTCCGAGGACACTGACAGCAGCCCGACCCCCGAGGCGCTGCAAGCTGTGTTGGCACAGGCCGCTGTGCGCTTGGATCTGATAAACGAGGCCACCAGTCGATAAAGTTCATCCAAAGCATTGAGAGGCCTCATTAGCTGCAGAGAAAAATGACGAACATCAAGTTCAACATGTTTAGTAGAAAGAAATCCTTTTAGATGGGCCATAACTCACAGTCATTATAACTTGTAAGCAATAGTCTGAAATATTTTATGATGGAGGTAACAGAATGGAAGACCATGGATAGTGATAATTACACAGCGCTCAAGAACAGCATGAGAAAAGTTAAATAAGGGGAAAATAGAAAAGCATCAAAAAATGCCATCTTTGGAGTTCCCATTGTGGCTCAGTGGTTAATGAATCCGACTAGGAACCATGAGGTTGCAGGTTCAATTCCTGGCCTTGCCCAGTGGGTTGAGGATCCGGCGTTGCTGTGAGCTGTGGTGTGGGTTGCAGACGCAGCTCAGATCCCACATTGCTGTGGCTCTGGTGTGGGCCGGTGGCTACGGCTCCAATTCGACCCCTAGCCTGGGAACCTCCATGTGCCATGGGAGCAGCCCTAGAAAAGGCAAAACAAACAAACAAACAAAAATGCCATCTTCTATCTTTACCTTATCTACATAGGCAGCTTTGGATGTGGAGTTTGGTGGTGAATTTGACTTGTCCAAGTAGAAGGCCCTGTAAGAATCCAAACAACAAATGAGTTCCTTTTAAAGACAAGTGAACAAGTACACATGTTGAACAGTAGGATTGGTGGGGTTGCAAAAAAAATAGCCTCTGGTCAGAAAAAAAATGATTAAAGCTCCCAGCAGCTCCATTGCTTATTGTATGGCCTTAGAGAGATTACTTAATTGGTATGTGTGCCTAACTTCCCTCTGCTGTAATCTGAGGATAGCATTGGTTTCTACTTCACGAGCCTGCCAAGAAGAAATGAGTTAATGCAAATACAATGCTTAGGACAGTACATAGCACCAAGGAAGTGCTCATTGATATTTACAGTAATGAATATTACTGTAAAAGTTGAAGAAATATATTTTCTTAAGACTCTAACAGATACAGGCAATTCCCTGTGGCTCACACGTCCCCACTTTTATTATTCCAGATCTCCCTTCCCAGAGTAAACACCAGGCAGAAGCTGGCAATTGTCACCTCCTTGCCTTACAAAGTCACTCACACAGCGGGCCCTGGGGGCGGCACCAGAGAAACAGGTGTGATCATTCGATGGTATTAGAATTTCAACTTGGGGTATTTTTATTTTCAATAAAAATTCACACAAATTTTCGCACATACTTATCATCCATCTGTATCTCTTCTTCTTTTACAGCCTTTTCATATTTCTTACTTTTGTATAGTCTCATCTTTTTTTAACATAGAGGTTTGTTATTATTTTTACAGCAAGAGTTAAATTTAATGACATTCAGAAGTTTTATTCCTCTTTACTATTTTTTTTTTAAATCCACATGTTCTAGGCTTGCTTCCTTGGGAATATTCAGTTTTGAAAGTTATTTTTTTTTGGTCAGTGGTACACTTTGGCATAAAATTCTAGAGTCTAGATTGACTGAATTTTTCCTCTCAATATTGCTCTTGGTGTCTGCTCTCAATTAAGTTGTCTTTTGTTTTGAGGCTAGCCTATATTTTTTTCTCTGATAGGTTAAGATTTTGTTTTTATCCTCAATGTTCTGAAGTTTTATCACGAAGTGTTTAGGGGATGATTTATTTTTATTTATCCAGATAGGTCCTTAGATTGTACTTTCAATTTAAAGAGTCTTATCTTCAATTCTAAAATAATCTCAGCTATTGTCTCTTTCCATCATGCATTCACTCTTGCTCTCTCTCTACACACACACACACACACACACACACACACACACACACTTTAAAATCTTATTGCCTATTGCAACAATTTTAGTGATTTCCAAAATAATATTCTCCAAATAAAAAAACTCCGTCAATCTAGAGTTGCTCCTTTCAACTGGGAATTTTATTTTTAATTTTCAAGATTTCAGCCTATTCTTTTCTCTCTCTCTCCTTTTTTGGCCAGGCCCATCGCACAGTGATTGAACCTGTGCCACAGCAGTGACCTGAGTCACTACAGGGACAAAGCTGGATCCTTAATCTGATGAGCCATAACAAAACTCCTTTTCAGCCTATCCTTATTTCATTTCTGAGAATAAAAGGTAAACTCCCCACAAGAATGTAAACTCCATGTGGATATGGATTTGATAGCACCTATAAAGTGTGTGGAACACAGTCTGATCTTAAATATTTGTCAGTAAATAATTAATTGACTATTTTTATTGCAAGATTTTCTACCTTCTTTATGGTTGACAATCCTTTGTTTATATCCTGGGCATCCGAAATATATTTTGCCAGGGTGTCTCAATATTTTAATTTCTTCTGGGTCTAGGTCAAATTTATTCTCAACGGTGAATTTCCTTTGCTTTTTTTTTTTTTTTTTGTCTATTTTCCTAGGGCCACAGTCACGGCATACGGAGGTTCCCAGGCTAGGGGTCTAATCAGAGCTGTAGCTGCCAGCCTACGCCAGAGCCACAGCAATGGCAGATCCGAGCTGCATTTGCGACCTACACCAGAGCTCACGGCAACACCGGATCCTTAACCCACTGATGAGGCCAGGGAATCAAACCCACAACTTCATGGTTCCTAGTTGGATTCATTTCTAATGCACCATGACAGGAACTCCTTCGCTTTTTCTTAGTTTTAGGCTTCCTAATGTACTTTGGAGGTTTCTTTTGCAAGTTCATTTGAAGTGGGAGGATGTTTTATTTAATTTTATTTAGTTCCTTGTAACAGCTCCATCCCTTATGTCTGTCTCATCATCCTTTTCTTTCTTTCTTTCTTTTTTTTAGGGCTGCACCCACTGCATATGGAAGTTCCCAGGCTACGGGTCGAATTGGACCTACAGCTGCCAGCCTATGCCACAGACACAACAATGCCAGAGCCAAGCCAAATCTGCTACCTATACTGTAGCTCATGGAAATATCACATCCTTAACTCACTGAGCGAGGCCAGAGATTGAACCTGAGTCCTCGTGGATAATAGTTGGATTCATTACCACTGAGCCACATGGGAACTCCTCCTCATTCTTTCCTTACAAATGATTTTGTGCCGAGAATTACCCATCTCTAATCAGTTTCATATTGGTGATTTGAGTAGCAACGTTGTGCCGACATCTGGATTATTACCAAACCAGCCACACCACTGAACCAGTGAATAACTGGGTTCCCTTCTCAGTTTAATGGCCATGCCAGCTTCCTCCTGCCATCTTACCCCCACAAAAGCTATGTCTCCAGAGTCGTGGGCAGCAGAGTTTGCATCTTTTGCTCAGAAGTGGTGGAGCCCTTCTTTACCACCTGATTCCAAAGAGAAGCTGGCTCTGGATCTCCACCTAGTGTAGGACAACTTTAATCTCTCATTTCCCTGCTCAAGGTATATAGGCCCCCTGTCTGCCTGTAGTACTCAGCAGGTCAGAGCCCTCAGAACAGCTTACAACTCAGCACTTGCATTTCCTTTCCATTTGTGGGCCACTAAGATGGTAAACCATGAGCTCAGCCATGACTCTTGCATTTTCTGTCTTTGTATTTGGTCTAGCATTGCTCTATGCTTGGAACAAACAGCGGGTGCTTCACAGCTGGAACCCTGAGAGAGGGCATCTCGATGGGACGGCCTCATGCCTTACTTCAAGTGTGCTTGGTAGAAAAAGTAATTTTAAAAGGAGCCTGCAAATCCACAGACAAATTATTTAGCTCCCCGGGTCTCAAACACCTCCCTCCTGTAATCGTTATTAGAACTGTCTAATCAATGCATCTGAAGTGCTCGGTACTGTGGTAAATAGGACTCGTGCAATAGACAATGATAACTACTATTCAAGTGCACACGGTGGGAGGCTTCTTTTGAAGCATTTTCTAAGCCATAGCTAGGAAAAAAAATTAAGGCCAAAACCTCCTGCTTTCCCCTGAGGTCATCTAAAATATTTCATGATAATGTACAAAATGAAAAGTAAGAGGAATATTTGGAACCCATATAATTTCATGATCAGTACACAAACAGTACATGATCAGTTCAGGTCTAAAAAGAAAAGAAACTTTTTTAGGTTAAAGAAAAGGAGTGTGTGGTTAAATGCCTTAATCAGATATGCTGGTTTTAGAAACTGCAGGCCTTCTAACACCTTGAATGGATTTGGAAGAAAAGTATTTTATAAAAGCATTCCATATCATCAGAACGAGCTAAGGAAAACTTCACTCTAGGAACCTGCCACAATAGCTGGCCATACTACGCACTCTTCCTAAGTTCTGAAAGAGATGTTTCTTTAAAAAAAAAAAACATTGTCAGAGGTCCTGTTGGGGCCCGGTGGCAACCAACCCGACTAGTATCCATGAGGACGCAGGTTCGATCCCTGGCCTCACTCAGTGGGTTAAAGATCTGGCTGTGAGCTGTGGTGCAGGTCGTAGGTGTGGCTCAGATCTCGTATTGCTGTGGCTGTGGTGCAGACCAGCAGCTGTAGCTCCAATTCGACCCCTAGCTTGGGAACCTCCATGTACCTGGGTGTGGCCATAAAACAAACAAACAAAAAAACAGGATAAAAAAAGTTGTCACTGATTGGGCCACTTCAAAGCAGAATCATGCTGATCTAATTGTGTTATGTCCACTTAAATTGACTTAGTAGAAATCTTCAAATTTTCACTGGGAAAAAAATATTTAAAGAAAAATATATTTGATAAAGAAAGCCAAAAGAAAAAATAATTTTATAGGATTTAAAATGTATAAATGCCCCATCAAGTGAGGTCTTATTCAGAAGGAATCTCATCTTTTCTAAGCTGCTATACAGCAAAACTAAAATAGAAAAAGCATCTCATGATACAACTGTATCCTTCAAAATACTTTTAGAAGATAAAAGCCTACCACAAATTGAGCTAAATGCATTTACTAATCCAGACTTGGGTGAGTAGTTAATATTTGTTCATCCATGATTATAAAAAGCAACAAATTATCATAAAATATGTCTATGGGCTGATGACTTCCAGAGAAAACAACCAGGAGATATAGCTTCTTTGTGACTACTGTGACATTTACACAGAAAACAAGTATTTTAATTTGATCAATTTATTTGTTAAAATAAAAATTTGGACTTGAGGCTGCCACTAAATTTGGGTACTCCTTCCTCAGAAAAATGATTGTTCAGCCATGTATTTTGCCATCCCTCAGGTTTACAGGTATTCATAGAACTTCAGTATTTTTTGGACTACGACAAATAAATTTCCACAGGAAATAAATCTCTAATGCACTTCCCTTAATTACAAAAGTCTTGCAATATGCTTTAGTCAAAATTTATGAGAAAGTTAATGGCAAAATTGGATTGATGCCAAAACTGACAACAGTTTATTATGCCTATGAGATTAGTAAGAATGAAGTCATGGTCTTTTGTCTCAATACAGCAAATCTTATTATGACTATTTTGAAAGCACTTTTGCTACTTTATGTAGGATGAAGAGTAGTAGTAGGTTTCCTTTCACATGGGCATGCATCAGGCTTCGTTGTCACAACTTTGTAAATTAACCTGGCCATATAAAATAGATATATCATGATAATGTTTTTCCATTTAGTTGCTATAGAATAAAATGCCAATGAAAAGGTGATAATGTCATAAGTTACAATAAATAATGTTATAAATATATCCAAGTCAAATAATACAATGAAATGAATCTTGGGAAAATATCTCAGACAGTCTAATAGCAAAGGCAAATATTCATGTAACTATAATGAAAGGCAGAAAGGGATAGGGCAGAGAGGGACTGGGATACACCCCCATGGGGAAGAGGGAAGGCCACATAAGAACATGGTATGAAAGTTCGCCTTTGATGAATGGATGGCATTCTGGACAGCTCGAAATGGAAAAACCAGCAATTAAAGTGGAGACACCACCATGAACAACAGAACAGAAAGAAATGGATGAAGCCAAGTTGGCTGAAGAGCAAGTCCATGTAAGGCATGAAGAGAGAATACTGGGCAAAAGTGGACTGGATCCATATCAAAAGGAAGTTAAATACCAAACTCAGGAGTTGTAATTAATTTGGTAAGCAGTGGAGAAGACCTGCCCAATTTTAAAAAAGTAAGAATAAATGGAAAGGAGCACATGATGCATAAGATATGACAATTTAGGGACATTTAGAGTTGCAAGATACCCTAGAAGAGTTCAGCATCCACAAGGCCATGGTCATGGAGGGACTGGGGGTTTGCGATTGGCATATGCTCACTATGGTATATGGAATGATTGGCCAACAGGGACCTGCTGTATAGCACAGGGAATTCTGCCCAATATTCTCTGCTAGTCTATATGGGAAAAGAATCTGAAAGAGAAAGGATGTGTGTATATGCATAACTGATTCATTTTGTTGTACAGCAGAAATTATCACAACATCGTAAATCAACTATACTTCAATAAAACTTCTAAAAATGAAAAAAAAGATCATGATAATGAAAATAGAGAAAATGATGTTTGCCATGAAAGAAAAAGCAGACTTTTAAAAATTAAATTGTTTAGAAAATAAAGCTCTAGTTGCAATCCTTGAAAAAAAAATGAGTTTGGGGAGCATTGAGATTAGTTTATGCAGAGTTAGGTAAGTTAGTGGACCAACTGAAGAATTATTGACTTCACACATAAGTTAAGAATAAAAATCATAGCTCTATAGGGTCAGACTGGTGCTCCAGGGATGGCCAGGTTTTTACATAAAGAGAGGCAATAACAACCTGATAGGAATTATTTCAGCCTATTAATTTTGTCAAAGGAGATACACAGAGGTTAAATCAATGACACAAGTGGTAGGTATCTGGCAATCTCATTAGGCACTTTTTCCCTTTTCTGGGCATGCTGGAGGATACCCAATTTCTAAGAGGTGATTAAGGCATAAGAGTCATGGGTGTTTTATAAATAAGAAGGAACAACTACAGTGTTCAGCTCAGATCTCTGCTAGATTCTTGCTTCTTCTCCAGATATTGCTTATGAGATCCTAGCTCTATATTTATAATAATTTATAGAAATTTTTCACTTGGCCAGACTCAGATATACATTGCCTAATGTCATGTCCTATCCCCAAGTATTCTAAACTATATCAAGTAGCTTTTGGATTTTAGCAGTTTTTTTGTATTTCGAAAAGGAACTAGAACAGCGTTGGGTCAGTTATGGATACCAGTTGTAATATGCCATTATTACAACAGTAGTGCAGCTGACTCTAGGTGTGACTGAGTGTCTCACAAGTATTATTGTTAAACTGCATTTGACTATCATAGCAATCACATTGGGGAAAAAATTACAGAAAAATTCATTAAAAGACACTGATCTCTTGAACAAATGAAAATCACCAGGTCGGTTCAACCTGTGCCCACATATGATGGGTTGGTAGATAGGAGAGGGTTGATTTGCACCTTCATCCCACCCATCTTCCCTGCCCACACCATTAGCATTAGCCTCAACGTCTCTGAACTAGGCTTTACTTAAAGTTACATGAAGAGAAATCCTGAATGATAAGATAAACTTGGATTTGCTTGGATAAATTTGTCTTCTGGCTGATCATAAACAGAATGCCTAAGGTTATGCTGTTACAGAACTGCTTGATGTCAATGGGCAGCTCCATTTCTACTGAAATCTTGGGAAAAGGGATTCTAGGAAAGTTAACAAGACAATAGGTGTGACCACAGAGAGCAAGCCTTTCTCACATTACAAAAAGCATCCTGAGACTTCTCTTGGGCCCTGAAAACAGCATTGTGGTGTCAGAGATAGTTAGTCCCTCTACGTCATAACCTCATTTCACTCTTCTCCTTTCTGACAGCCTTCCAACCATGACTTGACGGGATTAAAATCTACCCTCTGCTTTCCTCAAAACTCCTTTACTCCACTACGACTTCAGTTCCTCCTCTCGCGCATCTTCTAGAGTAACTTTCCTTCAGGTACCTGCAACATGTATATGAGTACAGGCACCTCCTATTATGAAAATCCTGCATATAAACAGATTCCCAATGGCAACGCCATGCCCAGCCATTAAAGAACACAATCTCTGTGAAAATGGTCAGAAAAAGCAAATCCTTAAAAATAAGAAATCCTTCCTAAGAATTAAGCTTAACTATATTAACAAAAGTCTCATTACACGCAGGAGTAACAGTAAAGTCAGGTAATAGCTCTATTTTTTAAATGAACTTCATTTAGTTTAATAACAATTATGTCTCCAGAAAGCGTGGCACTTTGATATTAAAGGATGATTTTTAGGTTTAAACTCATAAAATCTTATGATTCAGTTGACGGGAACTTGACAGGTCAGCTCCTTTTCCACATCTTTCTTTACTTGACTCCAGTGAACCTTCAAAATTACCTTTATAAAGCCTAGATACACCCATTTCATTAATTTTCTTAGTCATTTACATATCCCCAGCACCCAAAGTCTATGCTTGGAGTATTCAAGGCTTCTCCTAACAATCCAGCAACAGATGTCCTGTTCCATCTTTGCCCTGCCATGTTCAAGGTCAACTCCTCCAACACACCACTCATATAAAAACCTCCGCACCTTCTCTTGTGTTGCTTTCTCTGCCTAGAATGCCCTCTTAGCTCTTCTGCTTGGCTGAATTCCACTGATCCTTCAAAACGGTGCTCAAATATGACATCTTGAGAACTTCCCCACTGAAACAAATGTATCTCACTAATATCACATTGAGTTGCACTCATTCTGTTCGCTTTGTAAAATTACATACTCTCACTGGCAGAGACCCCTCTTTTTTTGAGTAAGGATCATATTTCTAATGCTCATGCTTTTTAAAAATTGAGATAAAGAGTTGATGTATAATATTGTACAAATTACAGGTGTACAACATAGTGATTGACAATTTTTAAAGGTTATATTCTATTTACCGTTTTTAAAAAACAAACAAACAAAAACTATGATCCTATAAAGAAAGTGCCTATTTCCCCAGATTTGGGGAGTTCTTGGCTATTATTTCTTTAAATAAGCATTGTGTCCCTTTCTTCTTTTTCTGGGACTCCAGTAATGTGCAGGCTATTTCTCTGAATGGTATCCCATAAATCATGTAAGCTTTCTTTACTCTTTTTTATTCTTTTCTTTTTGTTCCTCTGACTGGATGATTTCAGATATCCTGTCTTCAAGTCCACTGATTTTTTTTTTTTCTTCTGTTTGGTTAAATCTGTTGCTGAAGTTCTCTACTGAATTCTGCAGTCCGGTCACTGTATTCCTCAACTCTAGGGTTCCTGTTTGGTTTTTTGTTTGTTTATTTGTTTTTTAATGGTGTCTATTTCTTTGTTGGACATCTCATTTTGTATATTCACTGTTTTCCTAATTTAGTTCTCTGGGTTTTCTTATATTTCACTATATTTCTTTGAGGATTATTACAAATTCTTTGTTAGGTGGCTTAGAGATCTCCATTGATTTAGAGTTAGTTACTGAAGCTTTTTATCCCTTTGATGATGGCATGTTTCCTTAATTACTCATGATCCTTGTGGTCTTGTGTTGGTGTCTGTGCCTTTGAAGCAAGAGGTAACTCTTCCATTCTTTACTGACTGGCTTCAGCTGAAAGGCTTTTCACAGTCAGTCCATACAGAAATTCCTTGGGGCCATCCAATGGAGTCTGCAGGCAAGGAGGTCTGGTGGCTGGGTCAATAGGTGGACAGGCCTAGAGTTTAGGTCCACAGGGATCAGCCTGGTGCCTGGGTCTGTAGGAGCCCACCTAGTACTCGGTCCATGGGGGCTATCCTGGCACTGGGGTCCATGGTGGAGATGGGTGCTCACTTTCATCATCTTCCTCCATGGGGAGGGTGCCTCTCCCCACACTGGGCTAGCCACCCTTAAGGGAGGGGTGATGGGGATAAAGTGCAATTGTCTTCCCTATCCTCTTCAACGCATCCTTTCTTGTTTATGTGCTCCACTCAGGTGCTGGAATCCTTTACCTGGAATCCTTATCTCTTATGAAGGTATTCTTATCCATGGATAATTATTCAAACGGATGTTTCTATGAGGGGAGGAGCATCAGAAACTACTATTCCACCATTTTGCTGGTGTCACCACCCTCCTACTATTCACTCTTTAAGATCCATCTTTAACATCATCTCCTCTCTCAAGTTTCCTAAGGATCTTTAGAGTTAGTGGCTTTCCCACATACCCAAGCACCTGGTGCATTTCTAAACATCAGTACATCCTGTTGCGTACTGCAGGATTTTGTTTACATGTTTCTTCCCCCCACTAAACTGTAAACACCTTGTAGACAAAGACTTATGACCTCATCACCTTATACAGTGCCATGTACATCTATCACAAACAGCAGTTGTTGGTCAAGAAAAAAATTGCCAAGCATAACAAATTTTCTCCATCACAAACAAATATACATGCCCACTATTTTGCTTATAAACTTAACTTAAAATGGAAAAAATTAACTGCCAGAAAAAGACAAATTAGGTCACTGCCCTATCTTCAACTTTCTTTTCTTTTTTTGTCTTTTTGCTATTTCTTTGGGCCGCTCCTGCGGCATATGGAGGTTCCCAGGCTAGGGGTCCAATTGGAGCTGTAGCCACTGGCCTACACCAGAGCCACAGCAAGGCGGGATCTGAGCCACGTCTGCAACCTACACCACAGCTCACGGCAACACCGGATCCTTAACCCACTGAGCAAGGGCAGGGACCGAACCCGCAACCTCATGGTTCCTAGTCGGATTTGTTAACCACTGCACCACGACGGGAACTCCCCTATCTTCAACTTTCAAAGTGTTTAATTAAAATCAGCAGATGCTGTGTGGAACTGTCACTATCATCTAAGACTTAAGGCAGAAAACAATTCAAAATGAGTCTCATAAATAACTGGACAGTCTGCTTCAGAGGGAAAGCTTGGGAAAATGTAATATGACTAGAAAAATGGACATACAGACATTAGAAAGACGTCATTAGCAGAATTTAGAATACTGAGCATGGTAAGTGAAAATACATTAAGAAATTGAAAATCCCTTGTGACTCTTTGTTTTGTAATTTTATTCCTCAGATGGGCTAACAGATCAAAAGTAAGTTATAAAGAACTATTTGGAATTCAACAGTCTATGAAGGCAGGGACTACATCAGTTTACTACTGTATGCCCAGCCCCTAGAATACTGCCTGATCCAAATATTGCCAGTTGCTCAGTCAACACTCGTTAACTGAATCACTAAGCAAATAATTAAAGAAAAATGATCATCAATATGGAAAGACAAGAAATAAGCTCATCCATTACTGAATCCTTCTTGCAAAGAACTTTAAGTTTGGTCAAGTGCATTCTAATTAAAAAGTGATTATGTCTTCATTGAGTCCAGGTATCTTCTAGATACTGTCCAACAACCTCCTTCCTCTTCTAGGCAAAATTACTCCCAAAGAAATCAGCTTGGTAATCCTCCTTCCAAACCTCTGAACCACTCCCATGAGCTGACTGCAGTCAGATCTCCCCAACCCCCCGACACACACACACACACACACACACACACACACACACACACACTACTCACACCATTCTCCCTGTTGATGCCAATGAATTCCAGGCTAAATCCAGTGGACATTTTCCAGGCATTATTTTCTGCATCTCTTCCTATACATAGCACTCTTGAGCACCCAGCTCCTTCACGTTCTTTATCCACTAAGTCTTCTGACATTGGCTGAGTGCCTTGTTGATTTCCACACACTCCCTTCACTTTGCCTTTCTGCCTCCTCCATGGGCTCCTCTTCCTTACCCATCCCTTCAGCATCTGTTTTCTGCCTCACCTCACTATTCTCCCCCTGAACTCTCCTGGGTCATCTTTTTTCCTCTCAGGGACCCAAATATGTGCATCTCTAAACCCCAGATTTACATATTTACTTATTTGTTCAATAAACAAGCCAGACACAATGCCAGGCACAATGCCAGGCACTGGGGATAAAAGATGAAAATAAGAAAATATTTACCTGCAAAGAACTTATGTTTGAGAGAGAGAACCACAAATAGGTAATTACAATCCAGCATGAAGAATGATCTAAAAGGGCTGAGCAGAGTGCTAGAAAAGCATATCAGTGAACACATTAGGACACCTATGTATTAGGCAAAGGGACTGTCTTTAAGGCATAAGGACAATTTAAGAGTCAGAATAAAAATGGTCCATTTAGATCACGGAATTTAAGTCTGCGCAAAGCTTAATTCCCTCAAGAGAGGGGAAGGCATGAGCAATGGCAGTTGGGAGATGACTCGGCAGATATTAACAGAAGTTGAATGAATGGATGAATGAATGGGTAAAGGAGGAGAAGGAGGAGGAGATAAAGACAGGGACAGACAAGGAGAAGGAGGTGGGGGAACATCAAACCCAGTACTCAGGTCATTCTCAGGAGTTTCTGCACAAATAAAGCTCCTCCAGCTCCATCTTGCAGAGCTGTTTTATGCAGATTCCCTTCACATCTCCCCCAACATCCCACCCCAGGCAGTGAGGTCACCTGCTTCAACGGAGTATCTTGGGAAGCCTTTGATACAAATTTTATTCTCCAAGTAAGCTGCTCTGCAGGAAACCCATGAAACCCACTTTCCATGAAACTCACTTTCAGATACAAGGCTTTGTGATCAGCTACCTCCTTGTGCTAGGCAAATACTGAGGATTATACAAACCTCCTCTCAGCTAATACATCAGCCTGTGAAGCATCACTGGCTTCAACGGGCAAATAAGGAAAGCAAGGCTCAGTAACACTGAGGACTTGCCCCAGGTCATACAGCTGGTCAAGGCAAGAGTGGGAACTGGAATCCAAGTCTGACCAACTTTCCATCCTACAATTTATTACTACAGCAGGATATTCCACATCATTAATCCTCTGGGTTTTTCTCCTTTATATCCCTGTAGAAATTTCAAACCAATGAGAAATATTTTTTCTCATGACCTAAATGTCACTTGGTCTATGAAGCATATTTCTGTCTTTTCTCACTTGGCTCCTAAGAAATGAAATGAACGTCACATTAGATCTACTAGAAATGCTTCTCGATAAGCCTAGGAAAGGATTTGTTCCTCTATTATCTCCCATTGTGTTTTCTGAATGTGTCTAATGTTACAACTGACTTCATCAATTTCTCAAGTATCAAGATGAAGTTCAAAGTTTCTATCAACTGAAGCACCTCTAAGAAGCTTTTAACTTATTAATGTGTACACGATTGTATGAAATATGCTAGGAATGGAAGAGAACTATAAGTTTTTAATTTTGCATGATGAAACATCTTGAGATTAGACAGCCTTAACAGAAAAAATCCTTAGAAGTTCAGTTTTATTCTATTAAAATATTGTATATGTAATTACAATGTATCATTATTATTATTAAATAATTAAATTATGTTAGTACATATAACATTACCTAGTGTATATTTCAATACTTCAATTTGGAATTTGATGCAAAGAACATGGTTAATAATGCATATTGCTAATAACGATGGCATTTAAAATGTATGTAGAGGAATTTTCCTTCCCCAACGATGTGGAATATTCTATGAGGTAGATTCATTATGAGGCTAAAAACACATTAGGGAGTTTAATTCACAGTCAGACTCCAGAGATCATTTATTTTGTTTTAAAGTAACAATACGATGCCAACTATTTCAGCCCCCTTTTCCTTTTTCTTCTACTCGAGTCTTTGTCATAGCTTCTTTTCTAGTTCTACAGCTAAGAAAACTATCCTTTTTCAGAGAAAACAAAACAAATCAGAATGTTTCCTTGCCCTTTGTAATTTCCACTTTTTTCCCCAAAGAAGATTTCACATATTTGTGTTGTACTTAACTCTTTGATTATAAGTGGTGAAGGTTGCATGAAATCATTTCCCCAAGCCAAACACATTAATAGTGGGATGATTCTCTGCTTTGGAGTGATAGGAGTGTGTCCTGTGGAAATACGTAATGTGAGTCTTGGCACCACCACTGCCAACTGCTTGCATTCAAGAGATTCACTGAACCTCTCTTATGTAAGATGCCACCACCTGGGAAACTCCAAGCATTATTCTGGCTTTAACCACGACCTCTATGTGAGTGACTCCAACCTACCTTCAGAATAGAGCCTCTGGATGTCAACCCCACATCTCAAACCCAATTCAATTCAGCATCTTGCCACCACAACCCTAAAGAGGCTTCTCTCATTTCTTCACTGTATCAGATAATAATCCAGGTGCCCAATCCAGCACGTTTCTTATCTCCCTCTCAACACACCATATATTCAGTGGAGGAGATATTTTTCCCTTACCTCTCAAATATTTCCAAAATCTATTCCTTCCTCTCCATCTCCATTCCTATTTGAGTAGGGTTCTTACAATCACTTGCCTGAACTCTTTTAATAGCTTCCTAGTCAGTCTTTCTGACTCTAGTCTTTTTTTTTTTTTTAGTTTATTTTTAATTAGTAGAGTCAATTTACAGTGTTGAGTCAATTTCTGCTGTACAGCATAGTGGTCCAGTCACACATATATACATTCTCTTTCTCATATTCCCACCATGGTCTATCCCAGGAGACTAGATATAGTCCCCTGTGCTGTACAGTAGGAGCTCATTGCTTATACATGTAATAGTTTGCATCGACTAATCCCCATACCCCGTTCATCCCACTCCCTTCCCCTCCTCCCCCTTGGCAACTACAAGTCTGTTCTCTATGTCTATGAGTATGTTTCTGTTCTGTAGATAGGTTCATTTGTGCCTTATTTTAGATTCTACTTGTAAGTGATAACATACGGCTTTTGTCTTTCTCTTTCTGACTTACTTCTGACACTAGCATTGTTCTCATCCTTAAGTTATCCTCAGTGGTAACCCCATCGTGCTCAGTTAAAAATGTATTGCCCCCTCACCCTTAGAACTCATAAGTGGATCTTCTCCTGTATAGGCTTAAGCCTAAACTCATCAGCCAGCCAGCATCTGAAGTTCCCCCGTGACCTGTCCTGCCCACCCCTCCTGGTTCCTTTCTGCCGCTCCTCACCTATAGAGGTTCCGCAATGCCTTTGCTCATGTGACTCCCTCCCACAGCCTCTCTCCTGTCCTTACCTGGCCAAGCCACTCCATCCTTGGTCTCCCTTAAGTGTTCCTTTTCCATACTCCCTGGCCACCCTGTTACCTCTCCCACGGTGGGTGAGGAGAGTATTTCAAAATAACCTGTTCATCGCATCAACTCTTCCTCCCCTTTAAGAGTCCCATCTCTGTATTCCAATGATGTACACAAATATGAACTTGCATAGGGGTGCACAATACACACTGTTGAACCCTAAGAATATCCCCCAATCCCACTCAACACTGCCATCAGAGCCCACATCAAACTCCAGATGTTCTGCCGAAAAACATTATGATGTCAGTCAGGACCCCACCACTGCTTATGTTCTGTGTCCTGGTTTGGTTGCCCCAAATGTGGGGCATGTATATACATGCAAGCATTCGATAATCGTCTACTAATAGGTACCCTATCAGTAATGGGTAAACCCAAAAGACAAGGTGAAAAGGAAAAAAACAGATGCACATAAAGAGAAAATAAAGCATGATGGGATAAGTGTTATAATAGAGGCTTATAAAGGGAATAGAAGGAAAAAGACCAAACTTGTGGAAGTGGGAACACCTCTCAGGGGGATGGATTTTGAGGTGTGCCAAGAAAGATGCAAAGGAATTGGCCAAAGCAACTGAAATTAGAGTCCTGCTGGCTGAAATTACCAGACGCCAAGCTAAGACATGTTTGATTTTCTTCCTGAATGACTGACAGAACTCCACAAACTTGAATCTATACCTGATAGAGCTCTGCCCTCCAAGGAAGCTGGGTGGGTTATGTAAGTAGATGGCTAATCTGATAAGCAGAATGCTCTATTCGTCACATAAATTACGAGTTTCAGTAAATTTCTATTAATTTCTTTTAGATTACAATTATGTCTTTGCTTTCCAAAGCTCTGGGCCCAAGCTCAAGTTCCTGACTAGTGAAGGGGTAAAACTTTGAAAAGATCATTTATAAGGATTCATGCACCTTCCACGGTGCATCCACCAAACAAAAGAAGACTGAAACGTCAGCAAAAAGGAACAGAACAAATGCAAGAGGAAAAAATTTCATGGAAGGAGCTCGCCTGGGATGCTTCGAATGTATTTTTTAAAGACTGATTGTCCTTGTGATCAGTGAGAAAAGTCAGCAGAGTTAAAAATAAGAATCAGTCTTGCTCCCATAAGCACTGACAGTTTTTCTTCACAGAGTCTATTTTCCTGAGTCTTCAGGGTGTGCTTATTTTCTCTTGGACATTTCCAGCTCTCTTGATTCCAAAGGAAATTCTGAGCATAAGGTACTGGGAGCTTCCTTTTGCTTTGGTGAAAACAACAGCAAATCACAAGAAAGGTAGTTCTCTTCAAATGTTTCTGAAGATGATTTTATCTGCTTCTCTTTGTGAGCCAGAATATCTATTCATCTTTGATAAATACAATTTCACTGAAGGACTTATCACAAAAATGGAAAAACTCATGAATAAGCCATTCTAATCACATTTCTTGCCCTTATCTAAAAATTGTATTAACAATTCCTTAAATGTGGAGTTTCCATCATTCAGTGGTAACAAACTCAACTAGGATTCATGAGGATTCTGGTTCAATCCCTGGCCTCACTCAGTGGGTTAAGGATATGGTGTTGCAGTGAGCTGTGATGTAGGTTGCAGATGCAGCTCGGATCTAGCACTGCTATGGCTATGGCACAGGCCAGCAGCTGTAGCTCCAATTCGACACCTAGCCTGGGAACTTCCGTGTGGTATGGGTGAGGCCCTAAAAAGACCAAAAAAAAAAAAAAAAAAAATTGCTTAAATGTAAAAGTAAAATACATATTAGACATAATTACAACTTTCCAAGGGCAAATGAGTTAGTGTAAATTCAGATAGGAGTAAGTACAATCCAGATAATTAAATAAGATGACATGCAAAAATGCATAGGCAGCTATATCATATTTTCAGCAATGGTGGCAATGTTTAACAGAATTATAGCGTGTTTCAAATAAAGAAGAGAGGTGACTCTCGAAAGTGCCACTATAATTTCAACTTCATCTGATCTTGTCTCATGAAATTTATGAACCTTGGCTATGCTGATGAATTTTCTTGAGAGAAATCTCCCATGGAGTCAGCATCTGTACCCTTCAAATGGCTCAGGATTTTCTGAATATAAAATGAAGTAGACTGGGTACTGGAATAAATTCAAAAAAATGATAATCCCTCCTGCCCCCCACCAAAGACCAATACACTGAAATCAACCTGGTGTGCAATTCAATTCAACTATTTTTGCCATACTTACTACGTACCAAACACGGGGGGGGGGGACTAGGACCTAGTTGCCCTCAGATACACACAGGCAGGTAAACAGACCACAAGTCCAAGTAAAAGGAATGAAAATACAGAGGCTCTTAAGTTTTAAAGAGGAGGGTGATTAATTCCATTGGAGGCCATACCAAAAGGCTTCCTGCAGGGAAGATACATTTGAGATGCATCCTAAATATTTACACTCTTTCAGCAAATAGAAATGGGGCTGGAGCATGTCCTGAATGACAAGAGGGTTGAAGGAAGCTGACGAAGAACTGACAGTAAAGGAGGGCACGCTGATGCTGTTCATACGTTTGTTTCATGCCCCTCTTCCTCCTGAATTCCAGTCCTCCTTTCCCCTTTAGGATTTTCTCCAAGACTAGTCTGTCTGCCGGAAAATCCCCCACGACTTGATCTCCCATCCCCTTTCCCTCAACACTGTCCCCCCACTTCTCTTTCAGACCCCTGCAAAAATGTCACTTCCTCAAAAAGTTCATTCCTGTCCCTGGTACTTGGGGGGCAAGCAGGGTTTGTCAAATAAAAGTAAGTTTCCAGAAGCTCCTCTGGTTCCAACTGTGCAAGAATATGACCCTTAAGTATAACTTCATAGATGTCAGATACAAGAAATCTAGAACACTTTTAAGCATTCTAAACGAATTCAAATTCTTCGTAGATGTCATTGTTTTCTCCTGCTACTGAAGAATCACTTCTCACATAAAACAAAATGTTCAACGCTGAAAACTCCATACTCCTAATCTGAAGACCGAAATACACTGAATATACACATTTAGTTTACAGCTAGTCTTAAAGAAACAGAAACATGGATGTATCTAAAAAATGGAATTCGGCTGATAGGATAGAAAGCAAATATAAAATTGCTCCAGAGGAGATAAATATGCATCTGGAGTGTTTCCAGTTAATTAAAAAAGAGTAACTCTAAAATCTGCAGCTTTATAAGGAGAAACAATTGAAGGACAAAGGCAATATTGGTATTTTAATTGGTTTTCTCTCTCTCTGTTTCTCTTGCTCTCTCTCAGACTTTATTAAGTTAAAACTTTTGTTGATTTAAGGTAATTCCACAGCTTCTCATCAACAGAACCAAAATTTTCCATTTCAAACTTGGGTGTACTGTTTGCCATCCAAAAAAAAAAAAGAACAGGAAACAGGGCATCATGACTTGAAGACTCTGAGGGAAGAAAGAGATGGGGACAGAGGCATATTCCTCTAAGGGGTCCCTAAGGGGCCTCCCTGAAACAGACCCCCCACCCCCCCGTCCCCGTCCTCCGCCCCCTTCTTGGCTTGTAGAAAAACTGTAGCCTCCTAGCCCTTCTCCAAGTTCCAAAGAATAACGTTAATCAAAGAAGTGAGAAATGCAGAAACACATGAAAACAGCCAAGTAAGACTAAATAACAATAGTTTAACCATTCAACAAAGTCAAAGACCTTTGGTTCCTCCTCGAAGCTATAGATCATATTCTGAGCCATGTCCTTGAGCTGTTTGGCAGAGACTTCTTCTTCCAGGTGGAAGAAGAAGTTAACTGCATGCTGCCCCCAAGCACAGAAACCCCAGACCTGTTAGAATCAGAAGTTTGATGATGTTGACTCCTGATTATCTCACCACCAAATAACCAGAAGAGTGTCCACGAGCTGATCACACACCCTACATCCCTCTCCCTCATCCTGTCTTTAAAAACCTGTTAGTTTCCATTGTGGATAAGTGGATTAAGAACCTGACATAGTGTCCTCAAGGATGAGAGTCTGATGCCTGGCCTTGCTCAATGGGTTAAGGATCCGGCATTGCCACAAGCTGCAGCATAGGCTACAGATGCAGCTTGGATCCCAAGTTGCTGTGGCTGTGGTGTAGGCCAGCAGCTGCAGCTCCAATTGGACCCCTAGCCTGGGAACTTCCATATACTGCAGGTGCAACTCTAAAAAGCAAAAACGAAAACAAAACAAAGCAAACCTTGCTCTGAAGGCCATTGAGGAGTTCAGGCCTTTGAGAACTAGCTGTCCAGACTCCTTGCTTGGCACCTGCAATAAACACTGCACCTTCCTTCACCACAACCAGGTGTTAAGAGGTTGGCTTTACCCACGCCAGTGAACGGACCCAAGTTTAGTTGGGTGACACGCCTAGGACTGCAGATGGGGTTGAGAGGTTGAAGTCCTGTTGTTCTTTATCTTCTCATGCTGTTTGACAATTGTAAAGATATGAAATAGTAGTAAGGCCATGCCATTTTTGATATCTGCCTCATGCCAAAATATATTCACTTCATTTTCTTCCCTCAGAGATGGAGATACATAACACATTTTATGGAGGTGCTATCCTGAGAACAGCCAAAACATAAACACGCTTCTGGCCAGACATTTTTCAGTTGAAAAAGTTGTTCAAAATATATGGCTCTGAGATTGCTATCTGTGTAGCTTTTCTTGTTAACATAAAACCTCTCTTCCTTCTACTTGTTATATAAGATGTATCTTGGCTTTTTAAAAATTTTCTTTAAAGACAATGTGCCATTCTTTATCCACAAAGGCGCACCTTTGAAAAATGATGTTTTCTTTCTGTAAAAATGATGAATTTACATTTAGATACCCCAAATCATAAGCCCTAAAGAATTCAGTATAAAGCTTCACCAAAAGAATAAATGAGCCAAATAACTAATGTATAAGTTGTTTCCTTTTGATTTTTCTATTTTACTGTTGACATCATACCGAAAACAGCATTTGAAAACAGCTAATCCAGACCCCTCAAGATGAAAGGAGAACTTTCATACAAGGAATGTTGTTCACATTACATTTATCTCATTAGTCACCAAGTGGTGTTTTTTGCCAATAAACAGGATGCATTAAAATGAGAGTGTTTGGCAATGATAAATTACACTTATGTAGGATCGGGGGAAAAAAAATGAGGATAATGGGGATGGTGGCTCATGGCCAGAGGAATACAAAGGAAAGCCGGAGTGAGAAAAGAGAGATTGCAAAAGTGTGAGGATGGTGAAGGAAAGGAATAAAAACGCCCTCCTGAATTTCTCAGAATTTCTGAGTCAGACACTTTACATGCTGTACTTTGTAAGAATCTGAAGGAAATCAATCAAGAGCCTTGTGACTGGCCACAGGAGGGTATATTTGGCTCAATCCTCTTCATTGGGGGTACAGCTAAACCAGGGTGTCCTCAGGCAAGCAGTGTTAGGGCTCTGATGCATATGGCAACCCCCTTCCCACCCGCCAGGTACAGGACCTCATCTTTATTCCCCTGGAGACTGGAGAAGAAAGAAATGGTCAGAACAGCCAGCTGGCTTCGCCATGCCTCCCTACTGCTTCCTGAAAGCTTCGACGATTGGAAATTTATTTGCAATCGATGCAGGAGATACAAGTGGGACAGCAGGAATGCAATGAAACCTTTCCAATGGCTTCTTTTCTTGCAATAAACTCCAACCCCCTACAATGGCCCGTATCACCAGGACTTTACACACCTCTCTCAACACATATAATCCTTCTCAATGTACTAGGATCAGCCTGGCCACCTGTGTCTTCTTCAGACATGATAAACGACTGCTATCACCTGTATGCACCCATGTTTTGTTTGGGGGAAGATCTTCCCCCATATTTTGGCAAGGCTGTCTCCTTGTGGTTCATGTTTCTACTCAAATATCACCTAATAGTTAAGCCATTCGTAACTAACCACTCTAAATGACCACCCTCCGGGTACAGCAACTAGTTTTGGATTTTCTTCATTGCCCTTTTCATTATCTGCCATATGTTGTTTACGGATTTATTTGTTCATTTTCTGTCTTTCCCATTCTCGCACAAATGGCAACCTCACAAACATTCAATGAATGAATGGTACCGAATCAGAACAATGAATGGCACCTGATAATAGCTGACACCAAAACTTAGTAACAGAAAGTTTGTTTGTAGTGTACAAGTCAGTCTTCACGGAGATGGCCTCATACGGTACAAAAGATATGGGCTTTAAAGAGGAAGAAGTCTTCAACTCAAATTCTGGCCTCACTACTTATTAGTTGGGTAAACTTGCATTACTTCCCTTTAAAATGGAAAAAAGGAGTTCTCATCATGGTGAAGTGGTTAATGAACCTGACTAGTATCCATGAGGATGTGGGTTTGATCCCTGGCCCCCCTCAGTTGGCTAAGGATCCGGTGTTGCCGTGAGCTGTGGTGTAGGTCACAGACTTAGCTCGGATCCCGAGTTGCTGTGGCTGTGGTATAGGCCAGCAACTACAGCTCTGATTGGATCCCTAGCCTGGGAACCTCCATATGAGGTGGGTGCAGCCCTAAAAAAAAAAAAAAAGGAAAAAAAAAACCAAAATGATAATAGGGAACTCACTGGCTCACTAGGTAAGCCTTTTCTGACATCTAATTAGTAAATAAATAAATTAACATCCAGAAATGAAATGGTTTTCAATGAATGTTAAAATGGCTCAAGGGTTATGAGGAAGTAGAGACGCCTGAGGGCTTTGTTTTTTTAAAGACCAGCTAAGAGCCCCTTTAAAGAAATGGTCAGTGTCAGCCTGTGGCTCTGAAAACCAAGAAGAGGTTGCTTAAGAGTAATTTCGGAGTATTCGTGGTTACAAGTAATAGAAAGATTGAGGAAGAAATTAACATCCTTAATTCAAGAAAACAGCAGGAAGAGAAGGCATTATTGGAAGTAAAGAGGAAGATAATTGTCTTCCTGTGCAAAAGAACTCTCATGTACAGCAGGTAACTACTGACAATGGCAGGTAATTTGTACCAAGGAGTTTCTGCAGCTTTCTCCAGGAAAGGTACATTCAAATGTTTTCTTATGCGATGACTCTGGGGTTCGATTAACACACATGCTATTTTTCTTAGCAAAGAATCTTAAACGCCTTGCTGTGTATCTGTTACATATGAGCATATATTGTATTTCTGTTTCAAAAAAAAAAAAGATCCATAGGTGTGTGAATGCCATGCCCTATGCCCACCTCTACCAGTTACAGTTAAATAATTTAATGCACCTAAACACTATTTATAGAGCGTTTCCTATGTAAAATACTTTGATAAATGCAATGGGAAGATAAACTTCCCAAGATAAACTTACCCCTCATCTCAAAGAGCTATAATAGAAAAAAGAAGACAAGGAATCTGTACACATAACGGTATCATCAGGGAGAAGAAGTGAATTCTATAACAGCCATAAAGCAAAATAGAGTAAAACAGAAGACTGGAAGAGGGAGCGGACATGCATTTAGCCTCGGGCAGTGGCTCTGAAATCTGTGTGATTTGTTGAGAAATCACCTGGAAGGCTTGTCCCACCACAGATTGCTGGACCCGCCCGAGAGATTTTTATTTACCAGTTTGCAGATGACAATGATGCTGTTGGTCTGGAACTCCCGAATGTGGGGAATTGGTTTTCAGTTCTAGCTACACATTAGACTCTCCTAGGGGACTTCTGAAAAACTGAATGTCCAGGCCTTGCCCCGCCCAATAAGAAAAGAAAAATATTTTATGAAGGAGACCGTATTAGAGCTGGACACTGAATCAGAGGAATAGTAACTTGATAGACAGCAAGAGACAGGACGCAGATGTTACGGGAAGTGTGGAAAGTCAGGGAAGAAGGAAAGTAGAGCCCTGGTTCGAAATGAGGAGCATTCAGCCCGGCAGGCAGGTAGGCACAGAAAGGAAATCTTGGGTCAAGTGATGAAGGACCTTGACTGCCAGGCTAAAGGGCCTGTGTCTCCTCTTAGAAGAGTGACACGGTAAGGTGTGTGGTTTAAAGTTATTATTTGGAAGCAAAATCCTGAGTAGATTAGAAGAACTCTGGTGCTTAGGAGATTAGTTAGGATGCTAACCAGGGTTGGGGGTCAGGGGGAGGGGGGGATGCACTGAGGGTTTGGGATGGAAATGCTGTAAAAATTTGGTTGTGATGATTGTTGTCCACCTATACATGTAACTAAAATTCATTGTCATTAAAAAAATAAGCAAGGGTCTAATCCTATTTTCTCAAACTGGACTCTGGGGATGTAGTCTCAGGGCCCACGTGTTCTATATATTCAACTTCACTTTGTATCCTTATCTGAAAGATAACCTAAGAATCTATGTTATCAGGTATGAGGTTATCAGTTATCTCTTGTGATAACAGTACTCGGGAATGAGAGATTTTCACACAAGACGCAACTTAGCTTCCTCTTTGTCAGTATTTTTCAGTCAGTAAACATAATATTTAAGAATTCACAATAACTTTTTTTTCCCCTCTGAAAGGGGTCAGTACCCTATATGCCTTTGAGAAATGGTGATCTAGACAAGGCAATACACTTAGGGCCGTCTAGGAGACATTTTAGTCAGTCATCAGGATCTCCAGCTACATTTTAGGAGGAAAAGAAAAAGAGAACTCAAAAAGATACTGGGGCTTTGAAGCTGAGAGCTTCAGACAATGATACAAGGATGGAGTGAAGCAAAGAACCTAGGAAAAAGGACAGGTTTGTGTGGGGCAGGGGTAGGGGGATGAAGCATTCTTGGTGATAGCAAGCCAACCCAGTGGCCAGAACCACAAGAACCAACAATCTTCCCACATCAGGGATTTTACGAATTGCCTTAACTTCACCATTTAACCATATTGCAGACAAAACAAAGAAGTAATAATAGTGTTTTTGAGTTACTAAGACTTAAGGTAGGACAAATTTATTTTTCTTTTAAAAATAAAAGCCAGAGGGAGTTCACTGGTGGTGCAGTAGGTTAAGGATCTGGTGTTCCCTGGTGTCATCACTGCAACAGCTCAGTTTTCTGCTATGGTGTGGGTTTGATCTCTGGCCCTAGAACTTCCACATGCTGCAGGTGCAGCCAATAAATAAATAAATAAATAAACCATCACCTGTTAGTACATTTATTTATTTAGTTATCTATCTTTGCTTTTTAGGGCCACACCTGCAGCATATGGACATTCCTAGGTTTGGAGTCAAATGGGAGCTGCAGCTAGTGGCCTATTCCACAGCCACCACCATGTCAGATCCAAGCTGTGTCTTCAACCTACACCACAGCTCACTGCAATGCTGGATCCTTAACCCACTGAGTGAGGCCAGGGATTGAACTGCATCCTCATGGAGCCTCGTCGGGTACGTTACCTCTGAGCCACAAAGGGAAATCCATAACCTGCTAGTAATTTTGAAAGGTGACCTGTTAGTAGAGTAATTTATAAGGGGAGATACATACGCTAATAATTGGTTGAAAATTCAAACCTCTGAAATAAAACGCATTTCCCTTTCAATTCTTGTAGTTAATTTTTCCCTGCCATTGATCATTATACCAGTTAAGTTTATTTTCAGAGGGGAAAAAACCCCAATAAAATATAATATTAACATATGTATTTGAAAGTAGGTATTTTTTTCAATATCAAGTACTACATGTTTTATCATATCTTCCATGTTAATATATTCCTCTTGGTGTGAAGGTGCCAGCTGTATAATGGTACCTAAAAGAATCTATTTTACCCTTAATCCATTGAATCTCCCAGGAGACGCCACTATAAAACATCAATTTTTGTTTTTGTTTTTTTCCTGGAAATCTACTACTAAATATTTAATCTCTTGATCTTCTTCAGAAATTAAGATAATAGCATGAAATGTTTTAAAATTTTTTTCTATTTTATTTTCAAAAAGTGTACCCATTAGAATACTTAAAATATTAAACCCTAAATGAGAGGACTTTATGCCAAAAGAAATATCATTAATCATCCAATATGAGTAATATCAAAACTTCTATTCATCTGCTCTTGTCAAAACATGGAAACTTTTTTTTAATTGAACAATTACATACCTGAGCTTCTGGTTGTACTGTTTGACCTTTTCCAATGAGGCTGCATTTATTTGAGCTTGAAATTCTTCCACCGAAACATTATCTCTATAATAATATCCTTCCATGCTCTCCAGTGCTGTGTAAACAAGTAAATATACTTTTCTTGTGATTTTATACCTCATTTTCTCCACACTCTGTGTATTCTTACTATTAGTAAATTATTAAACAGCACCAAAGATGAACACATATGCAATAAACTAGCTTTAACCAGGCCAAAAATGAAAAAAAATCATACTTCTGTTCTCAAAGTAAATACCAAATATTTGGCAATTATCTCTATTAAGTAGACAAAGGTAATTTCTAATTTAAGATGGCAAAGGTCTTCTATTTTCAAAAATTTGAACATGTTCTTTGTGAAGCTAAACTCAAACTTTATATTATTTATACGTATATGTAAACACACAAATGTGTATCTTCACGTGTGTACACTCAAACATATATATACACACATGTACATACAGATATGCACAAGAGACATAAATGTATACTAACACACAGAGTAAAAAAATTTGAATCCGTCACTCTCCATGTGTATTCACATTCTCTTTCAGCTGCAATTAAATTATGAAGTAAGAAGTACAGATAAAGAGAAATCTTAGAATGCCACCTCTACCTCAACGGCCAGTTAATTTAGTTGAAAATAAATAAGCATAAACAGACATAACTTCGTATTAGTTATAAATGCTTTTTGATTAATACAGATTTCCTTCTTAACTAACATTTTTGGTTAAGTGTTTCTTTTTCCTTTAAACTTCATGCAGTGGTATTTTTAACCTTTTACAGAGGAAATGAATCACAGGAAAGTGCCTAGAAATACAAGATTTCCTTTGGAGAGGCTGCCAGCAACAAGAATGTCTACGGATCCAATTTGGAAATGTAAATTATTTCTCCCTGAAATTATTACCACTAATGAGCCTCACTTTTCAGCAGACTATTTCAAAATGGATAAAAAAAAATCTTCCAGAATTGCTCAATGCAATAGTTTCTAAACTAAATAATAATGTTTCCCCAAATTGACAGAAACATCACCATGTTGAGGGTAAAACAGAAAAGCCATTGCTAACTTTGAAAGTGCTGTGTTTTCTAAACTAGTCAGATTTCTAGAGCATTGAAGAAATGACAAAACTTTTAGAGTACTGCTAAATTAAAAAAAATTTTAAATAGCATTTCTGGTTATAATTGAGTAAAGCATTTGTGCAAAATTAGAACACCTCCGACATTTACTTTAGTAGAGGAAGTCAAATTTGTGGGCTTGTTTCACAGGTTGTTTATTTGATTATTCCTTATGACTTCTGCTTCATTAGAACAGTCACAATTAGTTCAGCAGGCTTCTGAACACACACATGAAAAACAAGGAAGCCTTCCTGATAAAACAATCCTCAAATACCTGCCATATTCACTTCCATTAACAGAGTGTGATTTGTGCAAGGCTGTCATTCCAGAGGATTGATATCTGTCAATCATCCCACTTCCATGTGAATTCCCCTTCTGAGTGGTAAAGCTAATAGTGAGAGCCCTGGCATAGGAGAGAAAACACGGTTCTCACTGCTGTGTGACCTTGGGCACATTAATTCACATCTGAGATCCTCAGGTTCCTCACTTGTGAAATGGAAAATAAGAGCACCCACTAATTATGGTACTTGGGAAATAATTAAACTAAACAATAGTATTAGGAGAGCCCAGGACTATTCTTATCATTTATTGAATGTGTTTTATGTATGAGGTAAGGTGCCCGAAGCCCTCTCCCCAGGCATAATCTAAGTCAGTTGCCATGAGAGTTGTAGATTATACGTGAGTGTGCTTAGCCTAACAGGAAGTCTGGGGAACTCAGATGAGGGTCCCTACTGAACACTTCAGTTTGTGATTTAAGGCCAGAAAGACTGGAAGGCAAACACTAGGAAGGGACAATGGGGGACCTGGAGGGAAGGGTTGGAAAGGCGAGGGGACAAGAAAACACCTGTGATCTAGTTTCTATCAAGTCTCAATGGCTCAACTTTGACCAAAATGGCCAGTCCTGCTCTAAAAGCTCATTACAGTACAGAAACACATTTTCCTTACATTTCTTAGTGACGTTTTCAAATTAATAAGAGCTAAAATTCACAACTATGGGAGTTCTCATTGTGGCTCAGTGGGTCAAGAATCCAACTAGTAATTATGAGGATGTGGGTTTGATCTCTGGATGTGGGTTAAGGATCCAGTGTTGCCATGAGCTGCAGTGTGGGTCACAGACCTGGCTGGGATCTGGCATTGCTGTGGCTGTGGCTGTGGCATAGGCCTGTAACTGCAGATCTGATTTGACCCGTAGCCTGGGAACTTCCTTATTCTGCAGGTGCAGTCCTTAAAGGGAAAAAAAATCACAACTATGGACATTTTTTTTTTTTTTAATAAGAAAAGAGTCTCAGCCATACTTCATGGCACACATGTGGGGCTGTTGGAAAATGAACAAAGGAAAAAAAAAGAGTTTTATATTTAAAAAGTAAACTTTGCTTGGCAAAGTAGAGGAAGGGGAATAACTTTCCTTATTTTAGGTAAATAGCTCGGTTATTTATAGTTTTTTTTTTTTTTTTAAGAAAATGGAATGGCATTTTACAAAACCAAATTTCTATTCTCGGGTTTAAAAAAAAAGGTTAATATATACAAATGTCTAAACTCCAAAGTCTGAGCCCTCCTTAGCATTTTCTCTACTAATTTCCTTAATTCACAGCCATATAATATTTCTTAAAACCAGTACTGACACAGTTGGTTGAATAAACATTTGATTTATTTAAAAACACTTAATTAAAAGCTGTATTTAAAATACTACCCGAGTTTCCTTGCTTGTTTTACTTCTCACCTTTGAGTTTAGAAGCAAAACATTCCATTAAGTGTAGGTAGTCAGTAAAAAGGAAAACATAATGAATGTTAGAGATAATTAAAAATTAAATTATTCTGACTGAAAATGAGCTTCATTTTCACTCTCTTGAAATATATTTCAAGGCTCTTCCAAGAAAGGGATTAATCAGAAAAAAAGAGAGAATCTCTGAGGAACCATTTTAAGAAGCGTTTCAATCAACTAACACCCTCTTCTGATAGTGTGACAATGGCACTTTATTGGTTAAATACGATGCTACATATGCACTGTTACAAACACCTGGAAAATGGTCACAGTTGGTCAGAACTCCTCAGAACTGGTCACAACGTTTGTGAGGAAGGCCAGCTTTGTCAATGTCACTGTGACCAACACTGGGAAAGTGGGTGCTGCCTTGTAAAGAGAGGTGGGTTCATTTGTTCATAGACCAAACTCCTAATACTCAGGAAATCTCAATTCCTTTTTAAAAAGTTATTTATTGCTTTGATTATAAATACTGTGCAAAACCCAAAGGGAAAAATGTTAACAAGAGTTTTGCCGAAAAAAAGGTACTCCAATGAGGGTAACTTAGAAACTGACAATTTTATAACAAAATCCTCCGTTTTGTTTAAAAGAGGAAACGCTCAAGGTTTGGGGTGATTTTAATTATTCTCTGAGAATAGAAAGACACCTTTCAAATAGATAAAAGTTAGGCGTAATGGTTTTGGTGCCAACTTTTTGCACAGCGGATGAAAAAACCAAATATCCCCAAGAATGTGCTTGTGAAGGAACCAGCATCACATGTTCCATTTAATTTAAGGAAAATCACCACCAGAGACCCAGGGAATAGGTACTTCACAACATTTTACCAGAAAAGGATGTCATATTCCAGGACAAAGACCTTGGTCTGATGCCATGTCCAGGAACCAAGGTGGGTTCCTGGCCATGCTTAGCATCTGTTGAGGGTTGAACTATAATCTCTAGAAAGATCTAAAAAAGTCCTAGTCCCTGATGGCTGCAAAGGTGACCTAAGTTTGATATAGGGTCTTACAGATGTAATCAAATTAAAATGAGGTCATACTGGATTAGGGTGAGCTGGAATCCAATGACTGTTGTCCTTATAAGGAAAAGGAAATTTGGACAGAGACACAGAGACAGATGCACCCAGAGGGAAGAAGGCCACATGAAGAGGGAGGCAGAGATTGTAACCACGCCACCACAAGCCAAGGGATGCTGGCAATCACAGAAGCCGGAAGAGGTGAGGAAGATCTCTTCCTTCGAGCCTTCCAAAGGAACATGGCCAGGGGACCTCTTGGTTTCACATTTCTAGCCTCCAGAATTCTGACAGAATACATTTCTATGGGTTTTAAGGCATCCAGTTTGTGGTCGTTTTTATGGAAGCCCTGGGAAACGAACAGAGTATCAATTCCAGGGGCTCACTTGGGGAATGTATGCTTTCCATCCCTGAAACTCTGGCCCTGTAGATTTAAAAGTCCTGATCCCCAGCAGGGCACATGTTCCCTAGGAGACAAAGCCAGGGACCCACTGAACTGTAAACTATGCTTGACATGTGGGCACCCGAGCTTCCTAGTGCCAAGGCACCATCAACTAGGAAGAGCAATCACCATCTCAGCAAGGCTAAGCTACCCTGGCCGTCCGAAGGAAGGGGAGCTATTGTCACATACCAAGGGCAAGAAGGAATATGTTTGGCATCCAGGTAATCCACTCAGGTCCCTCTTGGCACCCCTTTGCCCAAGTGTGATGGTAAAGGGACAAGTGTAGCAAATCTGGCCTGACAAGGGCCTTGTGAGCAGAGCATCAGGCCCCTCAGGGCTGAAGGTCCGAGTCACGCCACTGAGACCAGCAGAGGCGCAGGCTGAAAGTGACACTAAGGTACAATGGATAGCAGAAGAGGGAAATAAGAATCTGTTGCAGTCCCAAGTCCAGCTGCAGCAGCGAGGGCCACAACATGTCCCACTGACATGCTTCTAAATTACCCCCCAGGAACGGAGGCCCAGTGCAGACATGAAGGACACCCTCCCAGTCCTCCTAACACAAAGGATCGGATCTGAAGGTCAAGATGTGGACCACGACAGATGCTCTAGAACCACCCGCTCAGGCCCCCTTTTAGAAATGGGACCACTGCTGGGACTGCCAGAAGACACCCCTCAGCTGTTAGCTCTCAGAGCATCCTCAGCCTTTGCTGAAGAAAACTGTCCCACTCAAATCACATCCCGTTCTCAGTGGAGCCCGAGTCCTAATGACCTAAAAGGCCCAGTTCTCAATGCCCCAGCTCCCCAGAATCTAGACGTGTCAAACGCTTGTGAGACAGACTAATCAAATTAAGCAAAGAGGAACTGGATAACTGTACAGTGTTTCCTAATCCACACAGCTCTGCGATTTCTCACTCCCAGTGGACACTAGAATCACCTGGAAAGCTTCTAAAATATACTGACTCCACCTCCCAGAGATTCTGATCAAGCAGGGTATTTCTAAAACGTCCCCAAGGTGACTGAAGGTAAGCCAGGAGTTCCCTGGTGGCTCAGTGGATTAAGGATCCAGTGTTGCCACTGCTGGGGCTTGTGTCGCTGCTGCGTCATGGGTTTGATCCCTGGCTCTGGAACTTTCGTATGCTGTGAATATGGCCCCCAAATTTTTTTTTAATGAAAAATATAACTAAAAATTAAAATAACAAAATAAAGGGCAGCTAACATTGAGAACCACTGAGGGACAGCAAGGAAGTAAGCCAGGGACCCTAAGAATCTATATCTAGCCTCCCTAGACTCCCGCTTCCACCCAGTTCATCGTTACTTGCTTAATCTTGCCAAAGGCTCAGGGATTCCCAGAGGATTAATTCTCTGGCCTGGAGGAAGTACTTCTAGAAGATTGCTTTAGCGTGACCATCACCTTTTAGTATTTTGGTTATGCTTCGTACTGACCTTCCTCTCTGTTTCTCGGTTCCTGACCTTGGAAATGTGTTATCATTCATCTTATCTGCCTAGATTTCTGTTCTCCTACAGTCCTGATTTTCAGTAATGTGTGTTCTCTAAAGTGTACTCTACTCGCCTCCAACCCTGGGATCCCTCATCGATCTAGCTGGTCCCATCTCTGCAGGTTGCTCCATCCATCAGGGTACCCCCACCCACCCACCCATGGATCCATGCAGGCAAGAAAAGTGAGAAGAAGGCAGCACATGTGCTTCTTGTTCCAAGTATCTGGTACCACAGACCACTTTAGGAGGATGGACTTTAATACATTTTCCAGGAAATTTTCAAATTCATCGACTTTTCATTTTTATTTGCTAGCAAAGACTCACATACCCACAAAACTAAAAGCCTTCAAATGAACTTTCAGCCCAGGAATAGACTCCATTTGGATTCTTACATTTGCCACCACTTTCAATTACCAGATGGTGATCGCAACTCAAGCTGGGGCTGAATTTCCTGTGCTTCTCCCAAGCTGAGCTGATGGATACTCAGAGCTACTAATGATTCCTCATGGGAGTTTTATGAATGCAGAGGAACCTCTGCAACTCCTTTAAATAAACAACCTTACCACCGACAGATTTTTAATGAGACAAACTGTTTTCGGTCTTCTTTACCTGTCTGTGACCTGCTCTGCATAAGTGTTTCCACTGTGGCTGCCTCAAATCAGGTTTCATCTTTTACTGTTGTGTGAATACTAAAACCCAATGTTTGCTAGAGTTTTCTTAAAATTACATTCTAAAAGCCGTATTGTACTCACTGGAATCATAATCATATATATTTAGAGATTATTTTTAAATTAGTTTTAGCCACAATTGTCAAATAGGGGTTACTTGCAAAATAATCTTTTCCCTATGCACATCTGCTGCTGGGTATGAATATTCAGCTATTTATGGCTGATGTGTCACAAATGTAATCACTTTTTTCAAAAAGATGATTAATGCCATCTGTCAACTCAGGAGTGATTTCAAAGACAGAATTTTTAAAAAGAGAGAAATACAGGAAAGGAAGGAGAAGAGCCTTTAACAACTGTGGGGCCTGGTTATTAAAAGTTAACATTCCAGACCAGCAGCCTTTCCTTCCTTCTAAAACTACCCACCTCTGTAATGACTTTAAACATATTTTAGGCTAAACTACTCTCCTTACAGAGTTCCAAAGGTCTATTTTTCCCCAGTTTCTTTTTCTTTATTTCCTTTCATTGCAAATTCTTTTATTACCTATATGGACCCTACTGCTGTCCTCCAAAGAAAAACGAAAATACCCTCTAATAACTCCTAATGTCTGCTGAAATTTTCCTCTGCTAAGTGTATTCTTGCCAAGAATTGGTTTCAGGTAATCTTTGTTTTTAAACTAAGGTGACTGAAGGAAGGGTGATCTATCTTTTAGAACTGTAACAACACACAAGTGGTACAAAGGAGAATTTTCACTTGGTAGTGAATTCAGGTTTCATACGCCTATCTGTTCTTCAGTTACCGAGATTGATTTTATTCCTCTACTCTTCTCATTTTTTATTAGAATATAAAAATCCCACAGTAAAACCTACACAGTCTTGAAAATGCGAAAGAAGAACACATGACATGTTCTGTGGTGATCATGAAATGTTCTGGCTCAGAGAAAATGATCCAGTCTTGTGATCACAACATGAATTAAAAAAATAGACGAAAAAACCCTACACAATAATCTGGACTTCTGATATTTTCTGGCAGCATTTGTGTCTCCAGAAATTAAAAAGATTCAGGACCTTCCCTGGGAAATGAGTTCACTGCAAGAATCTTATTCATATGATTCTTAATTTCTTCTACTGCAGTTAACACTCATTGTTCATTTGTCAAAACAATGTTTTTATTTACAAAAGGAATACATTTTTACTGACAAAAAATTGACATAATGCAGAAAATCTCAAAGAATAAAAAATCATCATCAATTTAATCATCCAATGATTGAGAAGATTTTACATACATGTAAGAACATACATACATGTATGACATAATTGAGACTATAATTATCAACTCTCTTCTGTAATCTGCATGTGTATATTATCAAATTCTCTCTATCTCATAAAATATTTTAACCAACAAATTTTAATGGCTCTAACGTAATTTATTTAAGCTAAATTAATTTAATCTTTATTTAAGCAATTCTTGCCCTATTTCTCCCTTATAAATAATGCTGAAATCCTATTTGATAAATATTTAAACCATATGTGATTCTTCCCACAAGAAACATTCAAACATAGACATTTATCACCTAGGCACCAGATACATTTTTGAATTAAGGAAAAAATATTATGTTACAATTACACTTATTTTAAAAAATGATTAGGATAAAAGAATTTAAGTACATGAAGTATAAAAAGGAAAGCAATTTACCTTGTGCAAAAAGAACAGGATGAATTTTAAACCCTCCTCCATTTTTCAAACGTTGGGGTAGTTGTTCAAAATGATAACTATCAATATAGAAGTAAACTTTCAGAGCTTGCCGGCTTCCTTCTGCTTGGTAAGTAAGAGGAACATCTAAAATGACATTTAAGGTTATATTACTTCCTCAAATCAGAACATGTTACATAGTTTATATGCTAAGCTTTAAAAAGAATCCTGAAAATTACTAGAAACTAAAATATTAAAAGCACCCATGTTGGAGTTCTCCGGTGGCTCAGGAGGTTAAGGATCCGGTATTTTCACTCTGTGGCTCTGGTTACTGTTGTGGTGTGGGTTCAGTCCCCGGCCTGGGAACTTCCTCTTGCCACAGGCACAGCCAAAAGATAAATAACCAAATCAATAATGAAAGAAAAAGAAAAGCACCCATGTATATTAAGTTTAGGTTCAGCATACTTAAAGTGCAATTCCGTGAAAAAGTATTGAATCAGACTATCATTAGCTAAAGCAACAGATTTATTACTGCACTGTATATAAAATTCTGTAATAGGAAACTTCATTACACTTTGACATACCAGATGTCTCACTTAACTAAATGAGAAGTTTAGCCACACATGGTTTGGAATCAAAATCAACCCAGGGAAGCTGCTTCATTCATATTTGAGTCAAAATGCGTCCTTGGGGGACACTTCTTAAGTAATGTGCAAGAAACTGAGTACATAGCAACCATTATCAAAATTAGCATGAGTTTTGCAAGCTCCATTCCCTCAGCAACCCGATCAAAAATGTATTACCTCTGTTGTGCTCTCTAATCATTAGAAATTATCTGTCCAAATTCTTTTAGCTATTTTTAAAGATGCAAAATTTAGGAGTTCCCGTCGTGGCGCAGCAGAAATGAATCTGACAGGGAACCATGAGGTTGCGGGTTTGATCCCTGGCCTCCGTCAGTGGGTTAAGGATCTGGTGTTGCCGTGAGCTGTGGTGTAGGTTGCAGACGTGGCTTAGTTCTGGGGTTGCTGTGGCTGTGACGTGGGCCAGCGGCAACAGCTCCGATTAGACCCCTATGCCTGGGAACCTCCAAATGCCGCAGGTGCACCCCTAAAAGACAAAAGACCAAAATAAATAAATAAATAATTACTCAAAACAAGAAAATCCCAAAAATGACCAACTTGAAAAGCTGGAATGTTGCAGGAGTATTTCATAGTGCTATCATACATCCTCTTCATTTTATGATACTTTTCCAAGACAAATAACTTTCGTTTCATGAAAAAAGAATGTAAACTCTTCCTAAAAGCCTAGAATAGTCATGTTTACCAGTTAAAAATTAAGCTCAAAATACAGGAGACATTTAATATAGGTTCTTGACTCAATATTTATTATTTTTAACCAGCTTCTTTAAATAAAACTTCATGTAGACACAGAGACAAAGTAGCAGAGTAGAAGGACTCATGCTCACCTCCTCTCATGAAAATACCAAAATTACAACTAACTGCTAAACAATCATCAACAAAATAGACCAAAAGCTACATAAAAAGATATCCTACACCCAAAGACAAAGAAGAGGCCACATCAAGATGGTAGGAGGAGTGCTTTTTCTATATAAACAGTCACATGCCTACTAGGTTAGTAACCTACAACCAGATAAATAACTATTATCTCAAAGACTCTCCCACAAGAATGAGAGTTCCAAATCCCACATTAAGTTCTCCAGCTTGGGGGCGGGGGCGGGGGGTGGGGTGGGTGGGTAGTCCAACATTGGGAGGAGGAGGTCCTGGAGCATTTGGCACTGAAAGCCAGTGGGGGTGTATGCACAGGAGCTTGACAGGACTTGGGGAATCAGAGACTCCTTTTGGAGGGTGCACACAGGCCTTCATGTGCACTGGGTCCCAGGGAAAAGCAGGTGCTCCATAAGAATCTGGGTCAGACCTACTTGTAGGTCTTGGAGGTCTTGGAGGGTCTCCTGGGAAAGCAGGGGGCAGCTGGGGATCCCTGATGGGACAGGACATAGGAGGCAGAGGTCCCAGGGAATAATCACTGGTGTGAGCTCTCTTAGAAGCTGACATTTTGGAAAAATCTGGCCCTGCCCATCAGGGCTGAGCAAAAAACAGGGTGGGAACAGGGTGGGAACACAGCCCTGCCTATCAGCAAACAGACTACCTAAAGTCCTCCCAGTCACACAGCCACCCCTAATTACACCCAGAGACAAAGCCTCACCCATCAGAGGGACAAGACTCAGCTCTACAACTAGTGAGCAGGCTCCAGTCCCTCCAATCAGAAAGGCTGCCACAAGCCTCTATATCAACTTCACCTACAAGGGGGGCAGACACCAGTAGCAAGAGAGGCTACACGCCTGTAGCCTGCCAAAAGGAGATCACACAAAAAGTTATGCAAAATGCAAAGGCAGAGAAATAGGAGCCAGATGAAGGAACCAGACAAAACCCCAGAATAACAGCTAAGTGAAGTGGAGATAAGCAACCTACACAAAAAAGACTTTAGAGTAATGATAGTACAGTTGATCCAAGGTCTTGGGGAAAAAACTAGAGGTAAAGATCTATAAATTATAAGAAACATTTAACAAAGAAATAGAAGATTTAAAGGTTAAACAACAGAGATGAACAACACAATAACCAAAATAAAAAATTCACTAGAAGGAACAAATAGGATAACACATGAGGCAGAAAAATGAAAAAGTGAGGGAAGAGACACTGGTGGAAATCACTGACATGGAACAGAATAAAGAAAAAGGAATTAAAAGAAATGAGGCAGTCTAAAGAACTCTGGGACAACTTTAAACACAGCAACATTTGCATTATAGGACTGCCAAAAGGAGGAGAGGAAGAAAAGGCCGGAGAAAAATATTTGTGGAGATAATAGCTGAAAACTTCCCTAACATAGGGAAAGTTTTCAGCTATCAAGAAAATAATAGCTGAAATCAAATCCAAGAAACACAATACCACTTAGAAGAAACCCAGGGAGAAACATCCCATGACACCTATTAATCAAACTGACCAAAATTAAAGACAAAGAGAAAATATTGAAAGCAGCTAGGGAAAAGCAAAGTGCAAGGGAACCCTGATAAGGTTATCAGCTGATTTTTTAGCAAAAACTCTATAGACCAGAAGAGAGTGTCACAATATACTTAAAGAGATGAAAGGAAAAACCTACAATCAAGCATACTCTGTCCAGCAAGGCTCTCATTTAGATTGGAAGGAGAAAAAAAAAAAAGCTTTATAAATGAGCAAAAGCCCAGAGAATTCAGTACCACCAAACCATCTTTACAACAAAATCTAAAGAAACGTCTCTAGGTAGAAAGAAAAGGCCACAACTAGAAACAAGACAATTACAAATGAGAAAGCTCCCCCAGTAAAGGGAAACATACAGTAAAGGTAGGAAATCATTCACACAAATATGATATCAAAATTGACAGTCTTGAGAAGAGGAGGGTACAAATGCAGGATACTGGAAATGCATTTGCAATTAAGAGACCAATAATTTAAAAAATTCTTATATGTATATTTATATACACATATATGTAAAATATAGCAAAACCTCATGGTAACTGTAAACCAAAAATCTACAATAGATACATCCACAAATAAGGAAAAGCAATCCAAGCACAACATTAAACCACAAAAGAACAAAAGAAGATGGGAATAAAAAAAGACCATCAAAAACAACTCCAAAACAATTAACAAAATGTCAGTAAGAATATACATATAAATAATTACCATAAATGTAAATGGAGTGAATGCTCCAACCAAAAGACATAAACTGGCTGAATAGATACAAAAACAAGACCCATATGTATGCTGTATAAAGATGTGGGGCATGTATACAATGGAATATTAGTCATAATAAAAAAAATGAAATAATGCCATTTGCAGCAACACAGATGGACCTAGAGATTATCATACTAAGTGAAGTTAGCCAGGCAGTGAAAAATAAACATCATATGATATCACCTACATGAGGAATATAAAAAAAGGATACAAATAAACTTATTGCAGAACAGAAACAGACTCACAGGCTTTGAAAACAAATTTATGGTTACCAAGGGGACAGGTTACCAAGGGTGGCAGGGGTTGGGGAGGAACAGACAGGGAGTTTGGGATTGGCAGATGCACACTGTGATACATGGAATGATTGGTCAATGGGGACCTTCTGTATAGCTCAGGAAACTGCCCAATGTTCTATGATAATCTATATGGGAAAAGAATTTGAAAAAGAATGGATGTGTATATACGTAAAGGGGCAAACAAAACAAAAATACTGCATATAAAAGCAGAGCTCAAGATTAAATACTGTTACTGATCACAGATTCTAGACTTTTTATTAAATGTATCTAATTCTGCATATCAATAGAGAAGGCATTGTATTAACATCTGCGAATCCCTTTTATGCCATATAATTATGCTTATTTTATTTTTATTTCTATTTTCTTTAAGGGAACCTTGAAGAATTTTCCTTTAGCAAAAAGAGAATAAATAAATTTTGCAGTTGAAGTGTTGGAAATTAACTGCATTTTAGTGATTGGGAAAATCCTTTTTTTCTGGTTCTAAAATAAAGAAATGATGCATGAACACTAAAGACAATACAGATTTAGGAGTTCCCGTCATGGTGCAGTGGAAACGAATCCGACTAGGAACCATGAGGTTGCAGGTTCAATCCCTGGCCTTGCTCAGTGGGTTAGGGATCTGGCATTGCTGTGGCTGTGGTGTAGGCCGGCAGCTGTAGTTCTGATTCAACCCCTACCCTGGGAACCTCCATATGCCATGGGTGTGGCCCTAAAAAGACAAAAAGACCAAAAAAAAAAAAGAAAAGAAAATACAGATTTAAATATACTAAATACTCATTTCTTCTAGTTCCCCTTTTCATACAATGTCTTTCATATATATTTTAATTTTTGTTAAATTCCATATCTTTACCCTTTGGCATGAATATAGTTAATCTTTGTATTTCCAAGTGGATACTGTTATTGAAAGGAAAATAATGCAGCAGTTGGAGTTCCATATTATTGGGCCAGCAAAGAAGAAATAAAGATACTCTCCTAGGAAATAAGACACTACAAGTGAAAATTATCAAGTATATTCAATTTGTTTTTTTTAATTTATTTTTATTTTTTATTTTTTTGTCCTTTTAGGACCGCACCTGTGGCATACGGAGGTTTCCAGGCTAGGGGTCTAATCGGAGCTACAGCTGCCAGCCTATACCACAGCCACAGCAATGCCAGATCCAAGCCACATCTGAGACCTACACCACAGCTCACGGCAAAGCTGGATCCCTAACCCTCTGAGCAAGGCCAGGTATCAAACCCACATTCTCATGGATACTAGTCAGGTTCATTAACCACTGAGCCACAATGGGAACTCCTGAGTACACTCAACTTAAAATGCAATTAAAACTAAGAGTACTATGTGAAAGAATAAAGACTGTTTCCCTCAAAGTATTTGTTTCAGCTGTAAAAGAGAATAATAATGCAGATTTGAAAATAACTGCCTTTTATTTGTGGAGATTTATCTACTACATAAAACAAAACCTTCACTGCTCAGGTTCGCTCCCTGGCCCAGGAACTTCCACATGCTGTGGGCGTGGTTAAAAAAAAACAAACAAACATACAAACAAAAAGATTAAAAAAAAAAAGAAAACCACACACAACAAAACTTGATGAGCAGGATAATTTAAAGGTTAAAAGTTGCCCAAGCATGAAGAAAAAGTCTCTGATTCCAACCCACAAAGGGATTCATTCTAGAGACGAGTCCTAAAGCAGCTTCCCATCCTTGTAAATATATCCCCTTCCATCACTGAAAGGATCAGAGCATTTTGAGAAAAAATCTTTGACTAAGAAGCTGTTAGTTCCCTTTGGCCGAATTGCTCTTCCTTGAGCCTCTGCAGGGTTGGATCTTTTTTTGTCCTTAGATGTCAGCGTAAAAGCTACTTCTGTGGAGAGCCCTTCTCTGGTGACACGTAAAGGGTCAGCTCACCTTTATTCTTTACACATTATCTGTTTTCTGCATAGAATTTATCATGGCTCTATTTATCTTTCTGGTTGATTCCTTATTTGTGGTCTCCCAAGTAGGCTGTTAGCTCCGTGAAGACAGAGAAATGTCTGTCTGTCTTACCATGGTGATTATGGTTCCAGGCACAATGCCTGGACCAACCAGACAGAAAAAGCGGAGGCTCAAAAATATTCATTCCCCTAATAATGACGATCAAATTACCTGTATTCATCACTAAAAAGAGGAAGTTCTGCTGTCATTCTGTTATTCTCCAAAAATATAAAGATTTTCCACAAAATAAGTGTAATTATATACAAAGCAAAGCATTGAGCTCATTCATTCTTCCTTCATAATTACGTAATATGACATGGGAGGTATCCCGTACTTTCCCTATACTGAAGTGGGTCACATTGCCCACTTATTCCTTCTTATCTCTCACTAGTTGCTAAGCTCCATGCCAAGAGGGACATTGTTTTACTTAAAATTATATCCCTAGAACTTGTGGAGTGCAGATCACATATACTTAATTATTTGTTCAAAGAAAATGAAATGTCTTCACCCAGATATTTGAGTTCTATTTGCTTGGCAAGCCATATTTCTTCACAATCTCATTATTCCTTAATGCAAAAATAAAACTAGGGGTAATGCTAAATGCAGATTTTTAAAAAGAATACAAAATAACAAAGCAAAGAGGACAGATTCAAATATTTACTGGATACCATCATGAGGCTTATATACTGCTAGAGACTTGCAAACGCATTCTCTAAGTCTCACAACCCCATGAGGCAGGGAAAGCTAATGTTCTCATGTTTGCAGATGAGAATGGAGCCAGAATTTGAACCAGGTTTCTTGATGTCAAGATCCAGTGTTCACTTTATTCCTCATGGCTCCTCTTCTCTGTACCCAGTCCTTCCCTCAAAGACACACAGCCAACTAGTCTTCATTACAGGGATGCATATTAATTAATCAATCTGACTCCTCTCTCTCTAGGCCTTTAGAAAGATCAAATCACATGCAAATAATAATAAAGCTCTAGTTTTCTTACACCACTTCAATAAGATGTGATGACTCTTGGGTATAAATAATTCTCTTCTTTCCTGAAGCAACCGAAAGTGATAACTATATTCTTGCCAAAACATTTTCAATTTGCTTGGACTACCTAGCAAGGTAGCCTTGAAACTGACCTTTTGCTAGGGAACTAATTTCAGAAGTTGAGGTTAAGCTTTGGGGAAATAAATAAGTATAGCATAGTTTTTGTGTTTCTCATAGCTACATTTATACTAATGTAGTAGTACTAATACTACTTACATGGTCTTAATTATTTTTAGTATTTAATATATTAATATTCCAAAGCTAAATATCTCATAATGGCTATGCAATAAGTATTTTACCAAGCTTAAAATTTTGGTTCATCTCCAGTTTACTCAACAGACCATCACCAGTAAAATCATATCTAAACCATGGAAAACAGTACTCCTGTGAGCTTAAGGTTCCTCAGGCAAAATTTAAAAGAGAAAACATTAGGTTATATTGTAAAAATAGAGTTTCTCTGCCTTCAACAAAATTATGCTTGTATTATTCAAGTAAATGAAAATCTATTCTATTTTATACCTGCCCACAGAAGACCATACAATTTGTTCAGATAATATTATTCTTATCAAATAATCCCCTTTACCAGACAAATTCTCCCTGGAATACAGCCTACATCCCTAACATTGTAATTCATGTTCTTGTTCTCTCTCATTTATCAGTGGAGATGAAATGTCAATAAAATTCTATTCTCTCTACACTCATAATTTAATACATACAGAATCAACCACGTTTCCCATCACCATAGCTACCCTCAAGGTCAAGTCGTCTTTCCCCTGGGTCACTTCAGGGCCTTCCTGAACGGTCTCTCGGTTTCTGCCCTTCCCCCAAGTAATATCTTCTTAACACAGCAGCAGAGCCACCTTTTACGTGTCATTCCCCTGCTCAATGGCTTAATCAGAAAGGCAAAGGTCTGGCCTTCTGCTCCTTTCCCTTCCTCTCTCCCCTCCAGCCACACAGGTTTCCCTGCTACCCTGAGAGTGTGCTACACACGCTGCCACCTTGGAGTCTCAGCTCTTGCTGTTCCAGTGAGTCTGGAACACTCTTCTCTCAAATACAGATTCACAGATTCAACTGACCATGGGTCAAAAATATTCGGAAAAAAAAATTCCAGAAGTTCCAAGAAGCAAAACTTGAATTTGCTACAGACCAGCAACTATTTACATAGCATTGACATTAGTATTATAAGCAATGTAGGGATCATTTAAAGCACAAAGGAGGATATGTGTGGGCTATATGCAAATATTACACCATCTTATATAAGAAACATGAACATTCATGGATTTTGGTAACCAAGGGGTTCCTGGAACCAATTCCCAAGGGGATGACTCTACCTGTATAACTGGTTTCTGGTCTTCGCTCTTCTCCTCAGGCAAGTTTTCCTCCCTAGTTACACATAAGCAACCTCTCCCCTGTCTCTTCATTTGCATCCTTTGTTCCTTTCTATTTCTCTTCATGCATTCGTATTAGTGTCTCCATTTATTACCAAATTAATTTGTTTATCTCAAGTATTATTTATCTCTGTTCATTTCTCTATTGTATCCAACACCTAGACTAGTGCTTGGTCATAAGTGGGCACTTAAGAAAATTTTAATATATGAATATCATTATTAGATCTCAGATTAATGAATGCTTACTCTGTCCCTAATTATTGTACTAGACACTGGAAATGTGAAAATAAATAAAAACATTTTTCCCAGCCTTGAAGACACCTACATCTTCTACCACACATGGGATCTTCACACTTCTAAAAAGATAAGAAAGAGAAAAATAACAAGCTTCTAAAGATTTCTTGGACTGATGGACACATTTTAGAGCTATTTGTGACCATGTTGAAATGATAGATAAATGATGATAATTTGCAGAAACTAAAAGATATAGAGATCACCTCCCTGGGTATTGCTGTTTCTCTGAATGCGTACTTTTAAAACAATGCTTTTGTGAGGTTTCTTGATGGCCAACTGCTAAACGAGAAAGGGACACTTTTCAATCTTTCAATTCAATTCAGAAAGTAACTTCTTTGCAACACTAGAGACAAGCAAATTCTGTTGAAATTCTTCTTCTTCTTCATTCTTCACGCCAAGTTTGTTTTTCCTTCTACTTCTATAATCAGAAAACCTTTTTACCTGCTTCACTGTATCCACTTAAGTGACATCTGTGCATTTATTTCCTTGAAAAAACGATTGCCCTTTTGTTCCAGGCACCCTCTTGGATGCTGGAGATATAATGCGCAAGAGAGGAAAAGGTTTCACCATCTTGGAAATTGTACAGGGTGAAGAGTTTGAATCTGCATAGGTAATGTGATTATATTTGTACATATTAAAGTTTTTGACATTTGGATAAAATAATTTTTACTTTTAATTTTTAAGCTGGCAAACGTAGAATATGTGTCTACTCTTTTAAATTATACATTTTATCAATGATTTCTAGATCAATTATAATGTCTTTCTTAATTGGTTTGTATCTAAATTTTATATAACGTGAGTCTAACTCAGGTCTCTGTTTTTTCTTGGCCCTAAGTACTTGTTTTCACTGCCTGCTAACACATTCTCCACAGGATCAACTGAGGATGAGCCAGGGAAACCCAGTTCAGGCAATTTTGCCATGTCATGGTTATACATGTGAGTAAAAGTTTTGAAGGACACAGAGATCATCTGCACAGCCAGAAATATTAGGCGGTTCTTTTATTTAAAAAGAAATCTTGATGTGAAAAAAGCAGCAGGGAGTTCCCAACTTGGCGCAGCAGAAATGAATCCAAATAGGAACCATGAGGTTGCAGGTTCAATCCCTGGCCTCGCTCAGTGGGTTAAGGATCTGGTGTTGCCATGAGCAGTGGTGTAGGTCGCAGACATGGCTCGGATCTGGCGTGGCTGTGGCTGTGGCCAGCGGCTATGGCTCTGATTAGACCTCTAGCCTGGGAACCTCCATATGCCGTGGGTGCAGCCCTAAAAAGCAAAAAAGGAAAAAAAGCAGAAAGGATCTGCTTTCTATGTCCTATAATCCCACTTATGTGAGGTACACAGCATAGGCAAATGCAGAGACCAAAAGTGGAACAGAGGTTATCAGGGATTGCAGAAGGGGGTTGGGAAGTCACTAATTGAGTATGGAGTTTCTGCTTGGGAGGATGGATAAGTTCTGGAGATGGATGATAGAAATAGAGGCACGTTTTAAATAAACATATATTGCCATTGAATTATACACTGAAAATTGCTTAACTGATAAGTTTTACAGTATGTATATTTTACCACAATAACAAAAAAAAAAAAAGAAAGAAAAAAATCTTGACTAGCGCAAAATTTGATGGATGCCCACACTCCAGAGAAGTTCTGGAGGTCAAACTAATAGATACAAATCCAAGTTTAAAATTACCTGGAGATTTTATTCTTATGTACTTTCCATCACTTCTCTTAGGTGGTTATTACCCTAAATTTTACCCTAAATACAATATTTTATGTAAAACAACCCAAACTGCATATCAAATATATTCATATCAAAGTTATACCTATTTGATGACAAAGACATTTTATAAAGCACACATGAAATATCTAACTACTTACTTGCAACCAGTGGTTCCTCTTCTGATGGTTTAAAGTAAAAAGAAACCTTTTCCAAATCAAATAGTGCAACCAGTGTATCTTCTAGCATGGCTTGTTCATCTGTCTAGAAAGAAAGAAAAACAATACATGATGTGACAGGATTGTTTGGGATAGAACATAAGATAACACAACATAACCACTCCAGACCAAAACTAGCTTCACTTGTGTTTTATTTATGTACAAACCCAATTATCCACACATTTAGGAATTTACTGCCTAAAATGAAATTAACAAATCCTCAAGGTTATAAGTTTCTTTTGTAGTTTGTATACCTTTCCTTTTCTCTACTGTCCACATGATTCTACAAAATTTTTCAATCTCTTTTGTACCTAGATCCTAATTATATGGATTTTATTAGTTACAAACAAATGCATGCTATTTTCCTCTAAAGCCCTATAATCTTATAACAGCTGAAAGGAAAAAAATATTGTTTTATTAAAAAGCCCTGAACATAACTGCTGTCCTATTTTACAATAAAATAACCAGTGTTATTCAATTTGCAATGTATTAAAACTGTGATAAAATCCATTTTCATGTATGTAATGATTTATCTTCCAAAGAGCGTGGGGATAAGAATCATTTTCACTTGCCTTTATGGGGCCTTAATCTAGAGTCTTGCGAATATGAGATTTGACTTGTTGTAATCCTTCAGTTCATTCTTACAGCATATTATTTTACAGTTGAGGCAGGTAAGGCTCAGATGTGATAAGTTTAGTGCCTTGCTCAGTGATATCTTCCTAGTACTGGATTCTGGCCCTTCTATCAGCAGTTCAGTGCATTATCTAAAGCCTTTTACTAATCTCCTCATGAAAGAATAATTACCCTTATCATACACTTCTTTTAAAGGTGATACTTGTTTCCTTTAAGAACATTGATGATCCTTTCAAATAATAATTTTAACACACTTTCCCTGAATTTAAAAAAGTCTCTGTAAGCTTATAGCCATATTTGGGGCGAGGTGGGAGGGGGGGCGCATATTAGCAGAGGGTCAAAGAAATGGTCAAGAATTCCCATTATTTGGGGGAAAAAATCACTAAGGCAGCCCCAGACCCCAAAGAAGGACAGCATGGATACCTAAAGGTTGAGAGCATCATCACCTCTGCATCTTGGTTTGGTGCTTAATATAGTGTATGGTACTCAGTAAGTGCCAGGTGTTCATGAGACTGGTACTTTCTTTTTTGCTTTTTCTTTTTTTTCTTTCTTTCTTTTTTTTTTTTGTCTTTTTGCCTTTTCTAGGGCTGCTCCTGTGGCATATGGAAGCTCCCAGGCTAGGGGTCTAACCAGAGCTGTAGCTGCCGGTTACGCCAGAGCCACAGCAACACGAGATCTGAGCCGAGTCTGCAACCTACACCACAGCTCTAGGCAACGCCGGATCCTTAGCCCACTGAGCAAGGCCAGGGATCGAACCTGCAACCTCATGGTTCCTAGTCGGATTCGTTAACCACTGAGCCACGACAGGAACTCTGAGACTGGTACTTTCTAAAGTCCTTTGAAAAACACTATGAAGCTGGATTTGGAAGGACAGGACTGAAAAATCTACACTTTTCTAGCTGAGAGGAATACACACTAGAAGAAATGTCCTTAACAGGCTGGCTCTGATTATAACCTGCACAAGTCACCGGCAGATGTGGCTAAAGCCATACACCAGGACCTAGGACTGTGCTCAGAGCCTAGAGCCACACAAACTGCCAGTGCCTGTAGCTCCCAGAGAGCCTTCCACAGTCCCAGGAGACTCTTAGGCTCTTGTTACAGAGGCAGAAAGACAATGGGTTTCTCTGGCTTTTTTGAAAAACTACCTTGGGTTTTTTTTTTTTTTATCAATTCATTTAATAAATGTAATAGTTTCATGAGACTAATTTAAAACAAAAACAGCTTTCTTGAGATATAATTCATATACCATAAAATTCATCCTTTTTTTTTTTTCTTTTTTAAGCTGCACCCACAGCCTATAGACGTTACCGCCCAAGCTGCAGCTGCAACCTATACCACAGCTGTGGCAATACTGGACTCTTAATGCACTGGGCCACAGAGGGAACTCCTAAATTACCCATTTTACATATCGAGCTCAGGGGTTGTTAGTATAGACAGACTTGTGTAACTATCACCATCATCTACTTTTAGAATATTTTCACCACCCCCAAAAGAAACTCAGTACCCATTAGCATTCAGCCCCTATATTCCTTCCTCCAATCCTTAGCCCCAGGAAACCACTGACCTACGTTCAGTCTCTAATATTTGCTTATTTTGCACATTATATAATAATGGAATCAAATAATATGTGGTCTTTGGTGACTAGTCTATTTCACTTAACATCATGTTTTCAAGGTTCATCCATATTGTAGCATGTATCAGTACCTCATTCCTTTTTATCGCTGAACAATATTCTATTGCATGGACCTACCTCAACTTGTTTATTCACTCATCAATCTGTTCACGGACACTTGGGTTGTTTCTCCTTTTTAGTTATTATGAACAACCTTGCTAGGAACATTTGCGTATGTGTTTTTGTGAGAATATAAGCTTTCATTTCTCTTGGAGTAGAATTACCTAGGAGTAGAATTTCTGGGTCATATGGAAATTCCATGTGTAACATTTTGAAGAACTGCCAAACTGTTTTCCAAAACGGCTGCACTATTTTACATTCTACCCCCTCCCCCCCAGCAGTGTATGAGGGTTACAATTTCTCCATATCCTCGCCAACACTTTTGCCTCTCTCTCTTTTGGGTTATAGCCATCCACAGCACTGTGACAGAGTAGCTCACTGCAGTTCTGAGTTGCATATCCCCAGTGGTTCATGCTGTTGATCACCTTTTCATGTGCTCTTTGGCCATTTTATTTATTTATTTTTGTCTTTTTTGTCTTTCCTAGGGCCGCACACGCAGCATATAGAGGTTCCCAGGCTAGGGGTCTAAACGGAGCTGTAGCCACCAGCCTACACCAGAGCCAGAGCAACTCGGGATCTGAGCTGCGTCTGCAACCTACACCACAGCTCATGGCAACACCAGATCCTTAACCCATTGGGAAAGGCCAGGGATTGAACCCGTAACCTTATGGTTCCTAGTCAGATTTGTTAATCACTGAGCCATGACGGAAACTCCTCTTTGGCCATTTTATATCTTCTTTGGAGAAAAAAGCCTTTGCCTGCTTTTTAACCAATTTGCCTTTCTATTCTTTAGTTTTTCGTTGTTTTGTTTTGTTTTGTCTTTTTAGGGCCACACCTATGGCAGATGGAAATTCCCAGGTTAAGGGTTGAACTGGAGCTACAGACACTGGCCACAGCCACAGCAACACCAGATCCGAGCCACATCTGAGACCTACACCACAGCTCACAGCAATGCCAGATCCTTAACCCACTGAGCGAGGCCAGGGATCAAACCCACATCCTCATGGATACTAGTCGGGTTTGCTACTACTGAGCCATGATGTGAACTCATATATTTTGTTTTTAAATGCTTTTCAAGCATCTTATTTCAAAGTTTTCATTAACTCCATCTTTCTTACATGGTTATATTAGCAACTTAATAAGAAATTGATTACCCACATGGGGTATACAGTCTTTTCAAAAGAATCTAATTATTGCTCTGGATTTCACTGAGGTGAATGGATTTCCTTACCTTATCAATACAGAACTTTTTATGATTATGAAGTACAGCAATCACCACTCCCTGCCTTCAATATCATTGAAGAAAAATATCATTTTGATGTATAAACTCATATACGTTCATTTAAAAAGTCAACCATGATACTTGGTCGCTCCATTTTCTATGTATGCTTTAACAGATAAAACAGCATCTCGTGTTTCAAATCAGTTATATTTAACATGTGCCTTAAGTTTATATAAAGTGAATATATTTGCCTTTGTACATCATGACAACGATCAGAACCACAGAAAGTGTATGTGAAAAAACTCTACGTTCATCACAGTTTTATCAACTATTTCAAGATGCTTTCTTCCTCACCACTGTGGACAACTGATGCATAGACGTGGAATACTTTACAGTAATTAAGGCAATGTTCTTAGAATCAACAGGACAAACATGCATACAAAGAAAGGAAATAAAATCACTTAACACATGCAAATTTTAAACAGATTGTCAGACAGTATGGCATGCAAATCCTCGGAGCTCTTCCAACAGCATGTTCCAGAACATCAACCTCAGGGGGAGTTCGGGGCTCCTGGCAGCCTCCTCCTTCTGGACTGGAAATAGGGACCCACAGCAGACAGACCCTCTTTTCTCTGCTGACCTTTCTCAGCCTGTGCTGAGGGATGTGGGAATTAGTAACAGATGGATGCTTTCACAGCTTCTAGCAGCCACCGAGAATAAATAAAAATCAGGAAAGAAGAAATACCTTCCACAAACTTATTAAAACTATATTTGCCCATGGAAAAGTATACTTTTAAAGAAGCTGGATGACTGTGGATACAATAATGAATAATCACTTAACGGAAATGGATGCCAATGCCTGTTACCGTTGGCATGGCCAGTGGGAGGCGCTGTGGTTCCTTACCAAATTCGGTGACAGAAGTGACTGAAAATGGAAAAGAACTCCTGCATTCGCTATCTGGTCCAGCCACCTTCTGCTGGCTTCCCAAGTTTCCATCTCATTTTCCTTGCTGTTGTCGAACATCTGGTTTAAGGCCGCCATGAGCTGCTCGGAGAAGGCACAGACTGTGGCCACGAGACTCTGGCAGAAGACCATGTCTCTTCGGAGCTGCGTCTCACTGTCTGTGATCCAGGAGAACATATAGACAGTTTGGAAAAATGTCATAGCTGGATAAAATCAGCTCATTAAGTGTTTGCACTCGCTGTTACTTCACCCTTTCCCTAAACACACCATAGGAAAATGTGAATTTCAGCTCTATGAATGGGCACAAGTGTTTAAGCAAAATATGCTTTTTAGAAAACACTGAACATCACAAAATGTTAGAAATATGAAAATAATTTTTCTTATTTGATATTGTGAGTTTATTTTGTAGTCATTAAATTGTTTTATAAAACCCAAGGGAGTAAAATAAGGCTTTATTTTATGTACATTTTTTCATGATGGAACATAATATGCATTGTGGCGTAATAGCTAAAGGAAACAAAGTTCAATTTTTCAGTTTTGCTGGCAAATAAAACACATATTACTGACACTAAATTTCAAGAAATTACTTACTAAACTATTCAAATATTAACGTGAAACACATATGAGGAGAAGAGGTTCGAGGTCTAGCTGCTTGTAACAATAAGCAAATTTGCATCTCTTGAATTCATCTATTCAATTTCATGAGCCATAAATAGGTCCAGTTCATAAATTCCTATATTTCTTTGAAATAAGTAATATATTTACAGCTTTAGCATAAATTGAATTTTCCTCTTATTCACATCCATCACTTAACTGGACTTTCGATTGACCCCCTTTGAAGGTATGTTTACCCTTTGAACTGCCAGTCCTGGGCCACATGTTTTTCAAATGGAAAGCAGCTGTGCCACTGAGAACTCAATCCCCAAGAGTTCACTTTTCTGGGGCATCTGATGTATACAAACTAAACAGACAATATAAACGCTAAGCCATGCATTCTGTACATTGAAAAATTGCTTATACTGGAAGAACAACACAGGTCAAAATCATCATATTCCCCAAAGTGTACTAATACTTTAAGGACTCAGAATCTTCTGCAATGAAGAAGCATTGTCAATAATTAGTGTACAACATAGATATACATACTGCCTTTACTCAATGATGAGTTCCTGCTTTTTGATTAAAAAAAACCGCAATTTTTAACTTTACAAAGAACACTGAACATCTGTTTTTAGTGACCACCAAAGCGTGTAATCGCTGCTTGTTACTCAGTCTCCCTGTTAGTAAAAGCTACTCTTGAAAATTTTATTAGAAAAAAAGGATTAAATATTTAACATATTTAATTGTATAATGACAATATCAATTGATTAAATTGAACTATATGAATCTGCTGAGTTGAAGACAGCAAAACCATAGGGTTCAACTTATTAATTTAACTAACAACATGTGTTAGACATTTCCCTCAGGTAGTTATATACCACGGACCCCATTCTGATAGATGGAAAAGAGTGTTTTACAGGCAACTATAAAATGGCTAAACCAAGAAAGAACTTTGTGCAATTCTCAACTAAGAGAAAAGAAAACACCTATTCTGTTGTGCATAATTTCTAACAGCGTCGACATTCAACAAATATTTACTGAATGAAAATCATGAAATAGTAGAGCAACTAACAAATGAATTAAGGGAAATGAAAATGTATGAGCTCATTCTCTGGCTGCTTGAAATGACTGGATTTAGTATGACTTGATTTAAAAGTTTGACTTATTCAGATAGCTGATCATCAGAGTTCCCATCATGGCTCAGTGGAAACGAAGCTGACTAATATCCATGAGGACACAGGTTCCTGGCCTCACTCGTGGGTTAAGGATCCAGTGTTACCACGAGCTGTGGTGTAGGTCACAGACGTGGCTCGGATCTGGCGTTGCTGTGGCTGTGACATAGGCCAGCGGCTACAGCTCCGATTCGAACGCTAGCCTAGGAACCTCCATGTACCTCGGGTGCTGCCTGAAAAAAAAAAAATCAACAAACAAAAACCAAACCAAAACAAAAACAGATGGCTGGTCATTCTATATGCAGGTAGAGATTCAAGGCAGAAACTCAGTAGGTAAAAAGCTCCCTCTATGTTTCTTGTACATTCTTGCTTTGCTTTTCAGTTGTGCTATAGTAAAGCAGAAAATATGGGAAATTAAAAAAAACTACTACTTCAGTAGCTTTTGCAGGAATACACCCACCTATAACCCAAGAATAATTTCTTAATAAAAATCTAATTGGAAAGACATTGCTGATATTAAGAGTGGAAAACTAAGGTCTAGAAAAGGAAAGATCTGGTTCCACTGGAAGCTTTAGAAGAAATCACAAAGGTTAGTAACTTTGCCACTAATAGAAATAATTATCTGCAAAAATTGCTTTTAAGAAGAAATTAACAAATTTCTTCTTACTAGCAAAAATAGGACACTTAGGGAGTTCTCCTGTGGCACAGTGGGTTAACGATCTGGCATTGTTATTGCAGCAGCTTGGGTCAGGTTCAATCCCTGGCTGGGGAACTTCCAGATACCATGGGCACAACAAAATAATAAAAAAGGATACTTAAATGTTTATTCTATTCTCTGCTACCATAGTCTATATGCATTACCACTCCTTAAAATTAGAGGAGTTTGTGATTAACACACTACTGTACATAAAATAGATAAACAACAAGGACCTACTGTATAGTACCGACTTAATATTCTATAATAACCTATAAGGGAAAATAATCTCATATATATATATATGTGTATATATATATATATATGTATATATATATATGTATATATATATTTGATTCACTTTGCAGTACACCTGAAGCTAACACATTGTAAGTCAACTATACTAAAATAAAAAATTTAAAAGCTTTTTCATTCAACCTCATTATCAAATCAGAACTGATCTCATATACGTGGTATCCATTCATTACTTCAAACTTTTACCACTAAAGGCTCCAGAGTAATTAAACACTGCAATCAATTACTCGGGGTATGAAGAGGTAGAGGCCACGGCCAGGTCTATGCTCACAGCAGTGACAAGGTAGATATGAAAGATGCCCTTGGATTGCACTGCCATTTAAGTCTTAAAATCAACATGTTTTCAAATGAAAAACATTTAATACATGTTTATTACTGCAGGAGGTTATTTTCGTCTTTTTTTTTTTTTTGCTATTTTTTGGGCCGCTCCTGCAACATATGGAGGTTCCCAGGCTAGGAGTTGAATCGGAGCTGTAGCCACCGGCCTGCGCCAGAGCCACAGTAACGCGGGATCCGAGCCGCGTCTGCAACCTACACCACAGCTCATGGCAGCGCCGGATCGTTAACCCACTGAGCAAGGGCAGGGACCGAACCCGCAAACTCATGGTTCCTAGTCAGATTCGTTAACCACTGCGCCACGACGGGAAGTCCCAGGAGGTTATTTTCAATTGCCATGCTCCTATTTTTAACAGAGAGTAAATGACTTTGTCTGCATAGATTTCAAATGCCTTTCACATATTAAGAGCTTTTCAAGTAACTTTGAACATGCTACCATCTCATGTGAGTAACAAAGGCAGAAAACTCAAGCGTGTCAGAGGGAGGTGTTTACAATCTATCTCCAACTTAAATTCACAGCTTCTCAACACACTGCTTTTGCCATTTTTCTTCCACCAGCGACAATTTTCACAGAGTTGTTGTGAGAATGTATTAAAACAGTGGGTCTGAAAGCAGTGAGAACCATAGCTGTACAGACCTCTTTGAAGCACATGGCACAATTCAGAATGCCTTCAACATGAAACAGCCTTAGAAATGCTCTTACAAAAAAAAAAAAAAAAGGAGTTCCCTTCGTGGCGCAGTGGTTAATGAATCCGACTAGGAACCATGAGGTTGCGGGTTTGATCCCTGGCCTTGCTCAGTGGGTTAACAATCCGGCATTGCAGTGAGCTGTGGTGTAGGTTGCAGACGCGGCTCGGATCCTGCGTTGCTCTGGCTCTGGTGTAGGCCGGTGGCTACAGCTCCCGATTCAACCCCTAGCCTGGGAACCTCCATATGCCGCAGAAGCGGCCCTAGAAAAGGCAAAAAGACAAAAAAAAAAAAAAATGCTCTTACAGGCTACACCTTGTACCCTGGGCCTTCTGGCCGCGGGCCACCCTCCTCCCCTCTCCACCCAGCAAACTCGAAATCATTCTTCTAGAATCAACTCACTGAGCTACTGAAATATTATCTCCCCTTGTGAAATGTCCCCTCTCCTTCAGGAAGTGTGTGCGCTTCTTTGCACCCCCACGGGCTTTGCACCCCCACCCTAACCCTCTACTGGAGGGCTAATGATGCAGCACTGTGAAAGCTTGCCAACATGCTTGTGCTCCCTAATGGGTTGTCAGGACATCACCAGGGGAAGTAACATATCAAGAGATTTATGCTCAAGGACTTTAGAGGCGATAATCTGCTTTTCAACTACCCATCCCACCAATTTTAAACTACGCAATTCTAGGTATCAAATCCCTATTTGTAAAAGAGGGGTTATTCCTATGTCTTAGATGTGCAATAAAGATAAATGGGATACAAACATATAAAGCACTTAGCAAGGTGAAATTAGACAGGGATATTAGTGTGATTCCTCTTTTCTTTAGCATCTAGCATGGTGGCTGGCACATTGGTGCTCCAGTTTTATTGCTGAATAGATTAGGAATATCATGATAAAGAAACAAACCTAGGAGTTCCCGTCATGTCTCAGTGGTTAACAAACCCGGCTAGTAATCATGAGGTTGCGGGTTTGATCCCTGGCCTCACTCAGTGGGTTAAGGATCAGCATTGCCGTGAGCTATGGTGTAGGTCACAGACATGGCTTGGATCTGGCGTTTCTATGGCTGTGGTGTAGGCCAGCAGCTATAGCTTGGATTCGACCCCTAGCCTGGGAATCTCCATATGCCATGGGTGCAGCCCTTAAAAAAATAAAAAAAGAAAGAAAGAAAGAAAGAAAGAAAGAAACCCACCAAGTGAGCTCCCAGCAAAAACATACAGAACTTCTTTTTTGCTTTTAATTATGCAGCTGTTTGAAATTCATGTATCCATACTTTACCAAAATTATTCTCATTCATCATTTTTATTAATAAGAACTATAGCAAGAATCATAACAGCTGCCTCCAGTTTCTAGTAAAAGAAGAAAAGCAAGAGTTCTCTTTTTTGTGACAGCTTGTTTGTTATTTGGAAGATAAGAATTCCCCTGTAGAGGGAATACACTCAAAACAAATGGATTTTAATCTATCAAAGGCTTCCGTTTCATTTCAGTATTTAAGCATCTACTTAAATTCATCTTCCACAAACATGTTTTAAAATATTAACACATCACTGAATCTCAGCTATTTAAAAAGCTCAAGTTCCATAGCAAGCTTGCTGACAAAGAAAGAATGAGATGGTTTCCTAGATATGCAAGTAATCCATCATTATCCTGAGACTGTAGGGAAAAGAAAGCAAAATAAACAAGGAAACAAAAAGAGAATGGACAGAGAGACAGGAATAAAAGCAATTAGGCATAATATTTAGCAGACACAGGCTACTCTTTGCAAGAGAAAAGCATAATTTTGTAGCTAACAATATGGAGTACTTTGGCTATGGTTGGTACCATTCAAATTTCATAGAGAAAAAAAAGTGGGTAAATTAAATAGGAAAAAGGAGAATTATGATAGGAATAGAAAAATAAAACTGAAATGAAAATAAGAATGCCCACCTGAATATTAATAAATAAAGCAATGCATTCCAGGACCACTTCTGGAATTGTAGAACTAACTTTGCATTCCAAATTAGTAGAACTAACTTTCTTTTTTTTTTTTGTCTTTTTGTCTTTTTTGTTGTTGTTGTTGTTGCTATTTCTTGGGCCGCTCCCGCAGCATATGGAGGTTCCCAGGCTAGGGGTCGAATCGGAGCTGTAGCCACTGGCCTACGCCAGAGCCACAGCAACGCAGGATCCGAGGCACATCTGAGACCTACACCACGCCTCACGGCAATGCCGGATCGTTAACCCACTGAGCAAGGGCAGGGACCGAACCGGCAACCTCATGGTTCCTAGTCGGATTCGTTAACCACTGCGCCACGACGGGAACTCCCAGAACTAACTTTCTATTTCAAAACTGCCACTTAGTATTTACAATAGATGCCCAATAAGGCATCTATTCAGCTAATCTTCCAGTTGCCCCAAAATATGTGTTAACTGACTACCATTTGCTAGTTATTATTATTCTGCTTGAATGTAGATTTCTTCATCTTTAAGACTGTGGAAACAATAATATTCTCACAGAGTAGTTGGGAAAACTCAATGAAATCCACAAAAATGGGTTCCACCAACCATGCTGCCTTTATGAAAGCTCAAAAAATGTAAGCTGATTATTTTTCGAAACATTTTAATAGAACCAGTTCTAGGACAATAGGCATAGAGCTGTGGTTGGACCCACAGATTTCTGAGCATTGTCCATAGTAAAGACCTGGTGGTGCTGACATTAGGGTTGTCCGCTTCAGTTACCCAGTTTTTGTTATTATTATTAGTCAGTCAAAAAGCCCTCTTGGTTAATATGGCTCATCCATTCATTTATAATTTAAATTTTCCCAGTGTGGTAGACTGTAAACGTGGCCACAAATTCTTCCTCTCTCTGTGCCATGCCCTTCTAATATGATTTAGACTGAGATCAGAAACAGACTCATAGACATAGAGAATAGACTTGTGGTTGCCAAGGGGGAGGGGGGAGAGTGAGATGAACAGGGATTTGGGGGTTAGATGCAAACTATTACATTCAGAGTGGATAAGCAATGAGGTCCTCTTGATAGCACAGGGAACTAGATCCAATCTCTTGGGATAGAATATGATGGAAGGTAGGAGAAAAAGAATGTACATAAATATGACTGGGTCCCTATGCTGTACAGCAGAAATTGACATAACACTGTAAATCAACTGTACTCTAGTAAAAATAAAATAAAATTTTAAAAAAGCACAGACTATTTCTCCTTGAACCTGAGGCTGCCTACATCCTTGTTTATAAACAAAAGTTAATGTTTCACAGTAAAACCTATTTGTACAATTAACTTTACCAAAACCTGTTCCCTTTCTCTGTTTTAATTACATTTTGTATTAATATATATTTTTATATGTTTTCATGCTTTTACCTGTAATTAAAAATGAGCATATGAGTTATGTTTTTATCAAAACTAAGTTTTTGTTTTTTTTTTTAAATCTGTGCAAGGCTTTAGAGAAGGTAGAGATATTTCCATCTATTTTATAAACAGTTGAAGGCACTGCCTTCATATCATAGGACATCTAAGGTCATGGGCTACAATCATTCCAAATAGTAAAAATAATGTAAAATATTACCTGAATATTCAAGAAGAGCCAGGAGTATCCTACACTTTACCTCTGCAGAGAAAGCAAACATACCAGCCAGTTGTTCAGTCTTTTTCTGCAACCAACATCACATTTTAACTGTGAAGTAAAAATTAACCCAACCAAGTTCCTGTCATGGTGCAGCAGAAATGAATCCAACTAGAAACCATGAGGTTGTGGGTTTGACCCCTGGCCTCGCTCAGTGGGTTAAGGATCCAGCGTTGCTGTGGCTGTGGCTGTGGTGTAGGCCAACGGCTACAGCTCTGATTAGACCCCTAGCCTGGGAATCTCCACATGCTGCAGGTGCCACCCTAAAAAGCAAAAAACGAGAACAAAATGAAAATTTTAAAATAAATTAAAAAATGAAAATTAGCACAACCTTTTTACCTTAGATGATAAAAATCCCATCCATTCTCTTGACAGGTTATTTTTGCCTATCTACCCACACACATTCTACTCACTGCTCAAGGCCCTAAAATATCTTCCAGAATCTGAATTATATGAGTTAATGAAACAATTCAAATCCTACCACCTCCATAGGTCATCCTAGCTATTGTAGCTTATATGGTGGTCTCCAAATGCCTACAACATTATGGTCTTAATCAACAAACTGTCAAAAGAGTACTGTTAATTATTTACACTTGTGAAGATTATAGATATAATATACAAGTACTAGATAATATAATGTATAAATATATTAAAATAAATATGCATGTAGGGTATATTTTATTGTGGATTATATTGTGCATTACTTATTAGATATATATATATATTCATATATACTATGAGTATACATACACACACACAGTGTGCCTTTCTTATCATTAGGTCGAGATACTTCCCTAAATGACAGAAAAAAATGAAATTAATAGACCCATCTATTGCATACCAGTTTTGTCATTTTTAGAAAATTCTTACTCTACATTGAGTCTCAACTCACTCCTTCATAAGTGATGATAACATCTATCTTATCTATTTTATAGGACTGTGTATAAAAAAATGGGAATTTTATATTGAAAGCCTTGGGAAATTATTTAAAGCGCTCTGTACCTGTGAAGCACTATTATTATTGCAATCTGGATCTGGCTAAAGCTGGCATAGAAGTCTTTGAAGAGAGTCTTAAAAATGGTTTTTAAAAAGTTCAGTAGTTCCTGTGTGGTACAGCAGAAATGAATCCCACTAGTATTCGTGAAGATGCAGGTTTGATCCCTGGCCTCGCTCAGTGGGTTGGGGATCCAGCATTGCCATGAGCTGTGGTGTAGGTCACAGACGAGGCTTGGATCCCTTGTTGCTGTGGCTCTAGCGTAGGCCAGCAGCTATAGCTCCAATTCGACCCCCAGCCTGGGAACTTCCATATGCCGCAGGTACAGTCCTAAAAAAGCAAAAAAATTAAAAAAAAAAAAAAGTTAATAGTCAAGGGAGTAAATACATTTTCTAGGAGTGGGAAATACTGCTAGCAAGGGGCTGTAGTAGAGAATAAATATCAAACAATCTAGCAGTATGGACATTTTGGACCAAATAATGCTTTGCTGGGAGGGACTGGCGGGTACCTTGTAGGATGTTTAGCAGCAGCTCTGGCCTCTACCCAGTAGATGCCAGTAGCAAACCCATGATTGGGACACCGAAAACTTTCTAGATGTTGCCAACCACTGGTCTAATACTGGGAAGAAAATCACTGCATTAGACTTGATTAAAAATTTAAACAAATGTCTCATTTCATCTTTTTCACCATAACCATTTTGGAAATGCTCAGGATTTTCTCCTTAGTAACTCTGACCCTGAACAACACGCAATCAGATTCGCTGGAGTTGTCGCGAAGTTTGACATCTCCAATTAGAGGTTGTACCAGGTATAGGACGTGGAGTAAACAATCTCACACTTGCTAACAAACAACTTAGACAAACCCTTCTGGGAGAGAAACTTAAAACCTAATGATGCTACCTATCTAATTATTTTATTTCTCGCAGATTTACAATAGATATATTTTAGACTTCCCATGAAATGCAGCTTCATGCCTTTGGCAAATCTTTTAGAAATATGTGCGGTATTTTTCATACTGTGAAATATGAAGCTCCATCTATTTTCCTAAGTGCGAGCCCTTATTTTATTCATTGAGAATATTCTCTGTGATACAGTCCACACGGTTTAGATTCTCGGAACACAAGGTTCTGCAATCTGATTCCTTCTTTCCCTCCTCTGCCCTCACTCACCCTTTTTGGTCCTTTTATTTTCCTCATAAGATGAACCACTGCAAAAAGTAATCAGGGCACGACTGAACTTAGGGGTTTAATGGGTTTTTAAACGAGCATTGCTAATGTCATGCGATGTTCTTTGCTTGTCATCCTGACCTTCAACAAATTTTCTGATGTTCTGAGCAAGATTCCGGACGCTGCTGGGAAGATTCCAAGGATCTTGCTTGATGTGAAGCCTTAACCTTTTTGGACAACTCAGTTTTGGTTCCATTTCCTGCTGAAACTCTAAAAAACACAGAAAAGTGCTCTTAAGTCTCAACCATTTACCAGTTCACAAGCCCATAAACTACAGAATCCTTTTTCTTTCATTCCTGTGGTCCTCACCTAGCATCATGGCAGTAATTTCTTGAGCTCTATCACAGAAAAAAAAAAAATCTGTTAAATCTAAAATCTAAATCATATTATTGTCTTCTTATACGTGTTTACACACAGGAGCAAATTTAGATAAAAACTCGCTTTCAACATCCCAAAATGGATGTCAGAAAGCAGTAGCTCTAGGGCTTGGTTCTGCCTGGCAACCCCCATGCCCAAAGCCCAGTCTCCACCACTGGGCTACCACCGAGTAGGCTTGAAGCCTGATTTCAGCAAAAGCGACTCAGCACTTACAGCTCTTCAATTAACTCATTCGGTTTGGCCCCTATGGGCATTAAACTTTTTAAAGTTTCAAAGAAATCTAAAAGGTCCTATACTGGTTTATATATATATATATATATATATTCAACAATTGTCAAAATGGAAGTAGTATTAAGTGAATTGTGAAACTTGAGCAACCAGAATTTTTCTTCTCATGCCATGCTTTTGCTGTATGATTACACTGTCTCCCACTTTTGTTTCCCAATTGCCTCTAATAGTCACCTTTTAAACCTTACCTTGTAATCCTCGACCCGGCGTCAGGTACTTGGTTTGCTCAAAGGCTCTCACAACAGCTTGGCCTTTCAGGAGATTGGTAATGGAATCCACCTATCATGACAGCAGACATGTCTAAGAGTTTCCTAACTTCTCATTATGCATAAAAGATATTTCCAAGAGCAAGTTTTGTAAAATAACCTTTTTTCCCCTTAAAGCAACCATTATTTTTGAAATCCCATGCTGCTAGCAAAATCTATCTTTAAATATATACTGGGATAAACTCAGTTAATAACATTTACAATGACATCTCTTACTAGCCTACCCTATATTCATACAAAATATAAATTCACTTTACCAAAGGGGTAGGAGTTCTAGAATTATTTAAAAAACAAAAAACTTAAAAGTTACCATAATCCCTTTCAAAGTGGTAAAGAGTTCTACACTATGATTTTTGGTTATAGATATGCATTTTTTTAAAAAAATGCACAATACCCACATACATGAGCACCAAGATAATCTTGTGCTTCTTGAAATTAGGGATGAAGTTGAGCCAGAAATGTCATAAAGGAATTTGAAAACCCACAAAGAAAGAATAAAAAGAATAGCTCAAAGCCTTTTCTTCTAACTCCAAACTTCTTTTCCTATGCCTGAAAAGGACATTCCTGATGGTTTTGTGAAAAAAATACCCACGCCTGTCCCAGCCGTACCTGGCTGAAAAGATGCTCAAGGCAACTGTGTATCTTGTCCTGCTTATCATGTGAAATGCGAACATTCAGGGGAAGTTCATCGCCTAAATATAAAAAAAAAAACCAAACATTTACCTTATGTTTAACATTCCAAAGCACTTTAATGTAAATAAAGTAAAAAAGAATTCAACACGAGCTATTATTCCATTCATTAGTCCTCATGTTTGGAAAAAGAATCCCCAAAGCTGTAATAGCTATTAGACAGCAGATGATTGCTCCTTCGAAGCCGAGGGGAAAGCAGAGTGTCGCACAGGAAGGAACCCTGTGGTACCCACGTTAATGATTCTTTCAGATGGTGCATTTTTCTAATGGTCGAATAGTTGGAAGAAACTGCCTATTTCAAATTTAAGACTTTTCCCGGTTGCATGCAAAGTCTTTGTTTGGAGCATACACAAAATAAAACATTTGTGAGATATTTATATCTTCTTCTTTATATCTTTTTCTTGTCACCCCTTTCCCCATCACCCACACGTCAGGCTGGCTCAAGAGCTGCTACTGTCAAAATCCTGTTTCAAAGCCCACACCCCACCTCTCAACATACATAGTCAGCAATGCCCCCTGTCCCAGTAAAACTTACTGCCTGTGTCCCCATTATCCTTCACAGTATCAGAGAAAGATCATAGGTAGTTCCCGCTGCGGCACAGCGGAAACGAATCTAACTAGGAACCATGAGGTTGCGGGTTCCATTCCTGGCCTCTCTCAATAGGTTAAGGATCCGGCGTTGCCTTGAGCTGTGGTGTAGGTCGCAGATGCAGCTCGGATCTGGCATTGCTGTGGCTCTGGCGTGGGCTGGCGGCTACAACTCCAATTTGAGCCCTAGCCTGGGAACCTCATATGCTGCAGGTGTGGCCCTCGAAAAGACAAAAAAAGACCCCCCCCCAAAAAAAAATAAAGGACAAGAAAGACCATAAAACATCTCATATTCACACAAAAATTAGTTCGTTTCTTCCATCTTTTAAAAAAAAAATCACTCTGTCTATAAAGGGATAGGGAAATTAACTTTTGCAAGCAGGTAAAGCCAAAAGGCAAGGTATGTGGCCACCGAGGCTGGCTGAAAAAAAGGAAAAACGTACAAGGATCAAGACCAATTCATCCTTTAAGCCTAGCATCAAAAAACTCATGTGCCTTCACCAAACGCACCTGAGTCCATCTCGTCACTGTGGAAATACGAGCTGCACTGGCTGCTACAGATGCTGGTGAAGGAGGCAATGGAATTCCGGTTGCTGTTGCAGTCGCTGGAAGAATGAAGATGTCACTGTAACTGTGCCCTTGACAAAGCTTCCCTCCACTTCTTATGGGATAAATGTATTATGACACAGTGACATTTATGAAGATGCTTTATAGACATGTATGTGAAAGATACATTTGTTCAACTCACATATTATCTTACTTTAATTGGGGGGCACTCCTGCAGCATGTGGAAGCTCCCGGGCCAGGTATCAAACTTGAGCCACAGCAGTGACAATGCAGGATCCTTAAACAATTAGGCCACCAGAGAGTTCCCAATTATCTTATTTTTAAAAAAGGATCTTAGAAGTTCCTGTTGTGGCTCAGTGGGTTAAGAATCCAACTAGTACCCATGAGGATGCAGGTTTGACCACTGGTGGCCTCGATCAGTGGGTTAAGGATCCAGCACTGCCACAAGCTGAGGCATAGATCTCAGATGCAGCTCAGATGTGGCATTGCTGTGGCTGTTGGCACAGGCCAGCAGCTGTAGCTCAGATTCAACCCCTAACCTGGGAACTTCCATACACCATGGGTGCTGCTCTAAAAAGAAAAAAAAAAGGGGGGGGAGCTTACGTTCAATCATATTTCAAATTTTCTTAAATCATATTATCTAATCCTAAATGAATTATTCATTTATTTAATTTTTTTTCTTTTTATGGCCACACCTGCAGCATATGAAAGTTCCCAGGCTAGGACTTGAATTGGAGCTGCAGCTGCAGGCCTACACCACAGCCATACCAATGCTGGATCTCAGGCGCATCTATGACCTTTTGGCAATGGCGGATCCTTAACCCACCAAGCAAGGCCATGGATGGAACCCTCATCCTCATGGAGACTACATCAGGATCTTAATCCATGGAGCCACAATGGGAACTCCCTAAATGAATTTTTTAAATGTGTAGTTATCTACTGGAGTCAAACAAAACTTCAAATTCATCATAATCCATTTGATGGTATAGACCTGGAGTTGACTGGTTAAGAGAGAAAAAGTCTGGTTTCATGATTTCAGCCTTTCAACATTTTCCGGTAACTTAAACGATAACTTATCAATTGTGCTCTGAGCTCCTCCACCAGGAAGATGGCACTTGTCTCCACCCCAATGCCCAGCACAGGACATCACACCAGGTAAGGGCTTGATAATGGTGAACATCGAGGGAAAGAAAGATTGAAATGTTTGTTTATGAATATGGACACAAGACAGATTTCAGGAATAGTGAGGGAAACAAAATATTTGTTTTCCTTTCAAAATAAGTAAAAAAGACTCAGCTTTAAATTTATATTCAAGGAGTTCCCATCATGGCTCAGCAGTTAATGAACCTGACTAACATCCATGAGGACTCGGGTTCCATCCTTGGCCTCATTCAGTGGGTTAAGGATCTGGCATTGCCATGAGCTGTGGTGTAGGTCAAAGACATGGCTCAGATCCTGAGTTGCCGTGGCTGTGGTGCAGGCTGGCAGCTACAGCTCTGATTGGACCCCTAGCCTGGGAACCTCCACATGCCACGTGTTTGGTCCTAAAAAGCCAAAAAAAAAGAGACCAAAAATAAAACAAATAAATAAATTTATATTTAAAAGTCCTGTTTTATCCTAGAGGGAATCTGAGAGTGAGTTAAATTATCTGATGACTAGAAGTTGAGGTAAGAAAGTATTTTCATTTTATTTATTTACTGATTGATTGATCTTTTGCTTTTTAGGGCCACACTTGTGGTATATGGAAGTTCTCAGGCTAGGGGTTGAATTGGAGCTATGGCTGTTGGCCTACACCACAGTTATAGCAACACAGGATTCAAGCCACATCTGTGACCTACACCACAGCTCACAGCAACTCCAGATCCCCGACCCACTGAGCGAAGCCAGGGATCAAACATGCATCCTCATGGATACCTGTCAGTTTCATTTCCCCTGAGCTAAGATGGGAACTCCAAGAAAGTATTTTTAGATCTGTACTTTCCCTTTGGAAGAAACCACAGGTTCTTATTCAAGATCATACTGGTCTCCTTAGAAGCTCAAAAAAAATGAAATTGTAAAAATGAATGGTTTCATATATTATTAAATTCCTAGGTATAATTAATGCATGTATTCATTGAAATCCTTTTCACATAGAAGCTGGAACAGTAGAGTGGTTAATCAACTGTGAGCCAGAGCACCTGACTTCATAGGTAAATTGTATGACTCCTGTGGGCCTCAGCTTCCTTAGATATAAAATGCAGTTAATATCCGAACCTGCCACAGAGGCTCATGGGAGGAATTACGTGAAAACATCCTGTTCCCCCGAGTGTCTGGTAAAAATATGTTTTTAATGTGAGCTATTAGTTTGTGGTAAACATCGCTGGTGAGACAACTTTGATTTTACAGTAATTGCTAAATAGCTTTTCATTGTAAAACACTGTGTAATGAATAAGAGCGAATAAGACAGTTTCAGTCTTCAGTTAATGTGAATAAAACGGGAGGTTCTGAAGCTGCACACGTAGCACACAAGGCAGGTTACCACCAGCTTCAGGGAGGTGTCCAGAGATGTGAGGATTCAAAGGGGGGAAAAACATTCAATGAAGGGAGTTCACCGGAGGAACCATCACTCAAGCATCTGGTAAGAAGATGACCACAGAGTTTGGAGGGAAGGCGTTATGGGTTGCACTGCATCTGAGTCCAAATTCCTACGTCCAACACTCCGTATCCCAGAACATGACCTTATTTGGAGGGAGGGTCTTTACAGAGGTAATCAAGTTAAAATGAGTCATTAGTGGGAACCTTGATCCAGTATGACTGGTGTTCTTATAAGAGGAAATCTGGACATGGTGACATGCTTGGGAGAAAAAGGATGGGAAGAGACAGAGGGAGAAGATAGCCATCTGCAAGCCAAGAAGAGAGACGGGGACAGAGCCTTCCTTCACTGCCCTTGCAGAGAACCAGCCCAGCTGACATCTGGATTTCGGACTGTCAGCCCTAGTACTGTAGGATCATAAATAAACAAACTTCTGCTCTTCGAGCCACCCAGTTCTTGGTTCTCTCTGACTGCGGTCCTACCTACATTGTACAGAGGACATGTAGAGGAGAAAAAATGCACAAAGCTGGTCAGAGAGGCTAGCAAAAGAACCAAATCCACTGGCTACGCACATAGAATAAAAGGAGGAGAAACAAGATGAAAAGAACTCCTATTCCGCACCCAACAGTCCAATCATCAGAAACCGATATTCTCCAAAAAAAACTGTTAATGCAGGCACAACGCACTTATTTGCCATACATGTTACACAATCCATTAGAGAACAACAAATCTCCCAAATTAGGTCCACCCAGCTGGAGAATAAAAAGTAATAACCAAATTACTCAGGTAACTAAAGGGAAGACATTTGAAAGACGGTGACGTGTCACTTCACTTTGTCTAGGATGAGTAACAGCCAGCAGTTATTTTGTGGCAATAATAAACAAAAACAACAGTCAAAAATTTTTTTCAAGACCTTTGTGATAAATGCAGAGTCATATTTGACTTGGTTGATGAGATGAGTTTCAGGAATGAATGAATTACCTGTATGAGTCCCTGTTGCTGATGGTGTCATGACCCGAATCTTCCTGCTCATCTCCGACCATGTTAAAACAGACGCGTTTGCTGTTTCTCTCTCCCTTCTCGTTGTCACTGTCTGCTGGAGCTATGGACTCAGATGCCTTACGTTCCAATTTAGGAGAATGTGTTATCGAGGACAGAAGGCTGCAATGGGATGTGAAGAAAACAAAAAAGAGTAAGTACACATTTTCACACCGGCAGTGACAGATAACTACCTTGCTTGTTGAATATGACAAGTGGACAGATGTTTCTAGAGTGCTTCTTCTGTGTTTCACCTGAAATCAATATCTGATTGCCTAAAAAGCCTGTCGTTCAAAGTTCACTCTCTCCTCGCAACATCAATAATAGAAATGGCACACGACTTGGACGAGAAAGCTGTGTTCAAATCCAGGTTCTGCCCCTGATTAGCTGTGTTATCCTAGCAAACTCTGGCAGTTCTCTTTGACACCTATGAAATGTAGACAACAGGACCAGCCAGCCCACAGGGTTGCTGTGGGAAAGGAGTGCAACATAGTGTGGGTTCACAATGAGCGTCACCTTGCCTCTCTGCCATTGTTACTGCTATCACCACCATATGAAAATACTTGGAAACTTCGAAATGTTACCAGCTATTAAAACAAACACTAAATGGGTTTAAATCTCCTCGCTGTCTTGCCCTCAGACATCAGAAACCCAACCACCTGCCTCCTCCCACCTTGGGAGTTTCCCCAGGGCCTTCTCTATTTGTTAGGAAGAATATCATGTGGGTAAACCTTTCTCACACTCATGCAAACAGGAGTCCTGCCCGTCATGACCCTAAGATGCTAAACAGAGTCACATGCCAGGTGAAGACAGGAGGCAGCAAAGGCCAACCCAATATCATCCATAATCCAGCCATCAAGAAACATCATGAATCTGCCTAAAGCTCTTCCACTGGGCTCAAGGCTCAAACGCACTTTCAGACTCTGAACTGGCCTAACATTTGCTACAGACTCTGAGTTGCACTGATTCCACTAGGCTGAATGTTTGGCCATAAACAGTTCTTATGAGAATTGTCTAACTCAAATGACACAAAAATGGAATCCGGTTTACTATCAAACAATATGTTACAAAATTTGCAAAACAAATTGAACCGTATCTGAACAAACAGCATGGCTGCCCCAGCCAGCGACTGATTGCCTTCTATTCAGCAGCACGTATGCACATTTCTTGACGTTCATTTTTCCATAGCAAGGCCATGTTTGTTTTACCTCAAGACCATGAAAATGTCTTGTATCTCTTATTCATATCCCATAATGTCATATCCAATGCTGTGCATTGAGTAAATATGTGTACGGTACCACGCATTGCCCTTGGTGCTGTGCATACAGTTTACAAAACAAACACAAGTCCCTGCCCTCCTGGAGCTTAAATTCTACAGGGAGGAAACAAACAAGAAAGAAACTGTGTGGTATGTCACGTGGTGACAAGTGTTGAGGAGAAAAATAAAAAAAGAGAAAGAAGCCGGGGCTGCAACTTCAAATAGTGTCACCAGGTAAAGTCACTGTGAGATGAGAGGTGAATAATATTTCGGATGATAGCTGAATACTATTTTGGCATTTTACAGTTTTTAGACAGCGGGAAAATCAGGAAGCTGTGTTAGATGGCTCAGGACCCCGTGAAGCTATGAATTATTTTAAACACGTTCTTTCTATTTGGAAAGATACTTTTATGTCTCACAAGACAGACTGTGTATTTCTTCACTCCCTCCGCCCAAAAGATTAAAGCATTAGATGAACTCCAATTACCCAAGCTGCATACTGCACAGAGAGATGAACTCTGCATAGCAAAGAGGAAAGAGATGCAAGAGTTCTCATTCTGCAAGGAGTCCTCTGTGCTTTATGTATCTTTAAATTAGGAGTCATGGGGCTCAGTATACACACTTTTTTCAAAGCTCTCTGAATTGTATTCATATATTTGCTTTTCATTTTAAACAGCTGCAGTCAGGTTTACACTGACCCTGTGGGAACAAGTGTTGGGCTCACAAGCAAATGATGGAAAAACAGTGTTTCTGACACAGCGTTTTTTGTATAACATTTCTAGATTCCTATAAGTAATAAAATGCATAAAGCTGAATATTGGTGCTCACAGGAATATTTTCCTTTACTTTTGCTCGTCTACAGGGTGAGGCTCCCTCCAATCGCTTATAGGTCCATTGATTCTGAGTTAACATCCTGAGCCTACTGTTGGCCAGCTCAATCTCTGACTGATGCTCTGATGAACAGAGATTTTTGTTTGTAGTGGATTGCTTCTACCTGTGTATCTTCCATTAAATAGAGACTAAATGTCATCATCTTCTTCATCACAGCTAATATTTGCTGAACTCCTGTGACAGACGCTATGCTAAGAACCTAAGAGGTTATTAATTCATTCAATGGCAAAATCACCCTATAAAGTGTGTATCATTTTTATCATCATTACTGTTATCCTCATTTTAGAAATGGGGTGAGCGAGACACATGCACATACAAATACTTTGCAAACTAACCAGAACGCCCTCTCCCTGGGTATCACTCATCACTCTGGAGGGTGGAGGCGGTCATGAGCGCTGCCCACCACCCCCATGGGTGCTGCACGTGACTGGGTGGGCCCCCTCCCCCAGCGAGGGTAGGGGTGACCACGTGTCTTGCTTATGCCAATGCAATGTGAGTAGAGGTGACACAGAACCCTCCCGGGTGGAAGGCTTTATGCACGTGTGCTCTCTGCCTCATGCCCTCTTCCTCCTGTGACAACCTGTGACATTCTAGCCCTAGAGGCTCTGCCCACCTGGACCTTGAGCGAGGTCATCTTGGAGCAGAGACCCTGTGACCTGGATGGATGTGGAAAGTGAGCAAGACAAAACTTTACTGTTTCATCTGTGAGGTTTTAGACTTTTTGTCAACAGTGAAAGGAGTTTCAAAACGAAACAACTATATAGAAAGCAGGATGTCTTGAGGAGTAAGACCTGAGTGACTATGACTCAGGAGTGTCGCTTGGTCCTAGGGAAGTAGGCATAGCCTCTTCACAGATCAGCTGTCAGCCTAATACTTGAGTTCCTAGGAGGCTGGCCAGGCTGACCTCAGGAGCAGGACTGGCCAGGCAACGGGGTGTCACATTCTAGAATTGGAAAGAAGCTAGTGCAGCGGGAGCTCATGGGAACGGGCTTGGAGAGGGGGATGGGGGCAAATCGGGTAGGGAGGTGCAGACCAAAGCAATACATCTGGTACTACTTTTGTTGCACTGCAACGCCGTCACATGGTTTTGAGCAGGGGACCAGTGCAATTTACCCTGACAGATCCCTCTGGCACCTGCTGAATGGAGAATGTATTTGATGGAGAGGCACAGCTGGAAACTCTTCTGCTGGTCTAATGATGGTGACCCAGTCTAAGGTGAGGCGGTGGACACATCCTGAGGTGTAACTGACAGAACTCACAAGGTACTGGAGGTGAAAGGGAAGGAAACAGAAGGTATCAAAGATGATACCTAGATTCTGACTTGATAAACCAAGGAGATGGAGACTACTTTACTGAGAAGGGGGGTGACCTTGATGGCGGCTCGGCAGGAGGGCAGCCGGGGGGTGGGGGGTCCCAAGCAGACATGAATTTCAGAAACAAATCTAAGTTTGAGGTGTCTTTGATACAGCCCAGTGGTTCATAACCCAACCCATAGCTAGACTGGGAGAAGGGGAAATGTCAGACTCTGAATTGGCATAAAACTTGCTACAGACTCTGAGTCACACGGATTCCACCAGGCTGAGAGTTTGGCCATAAAACGGTTCTTATTAGAATTAACTCAAAATGACACAAAAATGAAATCAGTCTTTACTATCAAACACGGTGCCATAAAACTTGCACAACAAAGGAAACCATTCCTGAAGAAACAGCCTGGGCATGGCTTCCCCAGGCAACAACTGTCTTCTCATTTACCAAACACAGATGACATTCTGTTCTACTCTGCGGCACGTATGCACCTTTCTGCGCACCTCATTTTTCCATAGCAAGGCCATGTTTGTTTTACCTCAAGACCATGAAAATGTTTTATACCTCTTACTCATATCCCATAACGTCACATAAGCCCCTATGTAATACCTGTTATTTTTTTTTTGTGAAACTGTGTCCACTTTAATACACTTAATGCATTTACCAGCAAAATACTTGAGAAAACCTTGGAAGTTAACTCCACCACCAGCCCTGCTGTTCCCATCTGTAACCCCCAGCTCGCTAGCTGTCCTATAATATGTTTTGTCCACCATTCAATCCTGGAACATTTGGCACCTGCAAAGAGAAGTCCATTCTCCAAGTTCCCATCTCTACCAGCCCCCAATACTCCTTATTCATTTCCTTCCCGTGAGACCACACAGCCTCAATTTTACAATCCTGTCAAAGGTTTTGGACACTCCATGAATTACTTTCCCTTTTACTCAGGTCTCATACCTAAGCATCACTAACCAGTAAAGAGCCCATTAAAGGGCAAAAGTATTTAGCTTTCCAAAACGGAAGAGGAATCACAAAGTCTTGACGAAATACTTTTTTTTTTTTTTTTTTTGCTTTTTTGCTTTTTAGGGCCACATCTGTGGCATATGGAAAGTTCCCAGGTTAGGGTTCAAGCTGGAGCTACAGCTGCTGGTCTACACCACAGCCACAGCAACACAGGATCTGAGCCGTGTCTGCGACCTACACCACGGCTCACAGCAATGCCGGATCCTTAACTCACTGAGCAAGGCCAGTGATCAAACCCACATCCTCACGGATACCAGTCAGGTTCATTACTGCTGAACCACAAAGACAACTCCTTTATTTTTTTTGGCTTTGACCAAATTCTTAACATCGCCTTATTTCCCGTACTAGATGGCAAATCTGTCTCTAGTTCTATTTTTGGATCTGACAGAGCAGGAGGATATAGTACAATATCTATGTGGTTTTTCTTTTTTCTTTTTGGTCTTTAGGGCCACATCTGGGGCATATGGAGGTTCCCAGGCTAGGGGTCTAATCAGAGCTGTAGCCGTCGGCCTACGCCACAGCCATAGCAACGCCAGATCCAAGTCCTGTCTGTGACCTACACCACAGCTCACAGCAACACCGGATCCTTAACCCGCTGGTCGAGGCTGGGGATCAAACCCGCAACCTCGTGGTTCCTGGTTGGACTCATTTCCACTGGGCCACGACGGGAACTCCAGTACCTATGTGTTACAGGACATTTTATCCTAGAAGTGTTTCCAAGTGACAGGGAAACCAGACTTCATGGTAAGACCAGGGCCAAGCTCAGCACCAGGCCCTTGCACAGAGGTGCGTGACTTTGAGAAAGGCCAAGTGGGAGGTGGTGAAGCAGTGTTCTTAAAACGTGGCCAAACCTCTGAGATCTGCCTCTCTACTCTGCAGCGGCAGTTATGTCGGATGAAGAACAATTACTACACAGTGAGAAAACTGTTTGGTAACTAGCGTTTTCAATAATTTGTCCAGCTTGGCTGCACAGCAGCATCTCTGAATGGGGCAGTGGGAATATAGGCACTTGGTCAACTGCACCGTCTTAAAGTGATTATTTTACATGTTGAATTACGTGGAGCATATTTATATTTAGAATTAAATTATTTGGTGCACACAGAGAAGCCCAAGGAAGTTTCTCAAATCATTTGCTCATTTCATGTCACTCTCCTAATAAACACGCACAGTTGGTGAAGGCTTTTAGAATAACAGTGGGGAAATCGTAACTAAAAGTAGGTAATCATTTTAAGTAGGTTTTGGTTAATAAAAATAGATTAACTCTCTTTCTGAAACTAGCACATTAAATATAAAGCATATTAAACTAAGTAAAGGGAGTGCCTTGGCTCTAACCATTTTCTTGAAAAGACATTCACGTGAGCCTAACTTCTTTTTTTAAAAAAAGTCAATAAATTAACAAAGTCTGGAGAAGTGCCAGGCAGTACTGGGTCATCAATGCATTAGAGACCCAGTCTCCAAGGCAGTGTTCACGCAGGCACATCAATAAACCTGCCATTAACAAAGAACTCATCTGAAAAGGAGGAATAATAACTCTTGGTTTAACTGGAAGCGTGGGATTGGTCCAGGTGTTCTAAAACCCCTCGGAGATCTAGGATACAGGATTCAATGCCACTATCTATTGCCTTTTTACTACAGAGTCTTCTTCCTGAACTTTCTAACATACTTCAGGGGAAAAAAAAGAAACTGGTTTCTAGAATATATATAATAAAATCAATTTATTAAATCAAGTAAAATAATGTTCTAAAACATTAACTTCTCTGTAATAAGATCATTCTAAAACAATTCCAAATATCCTACCATTGCTTTTAACAAAACCTCACTTGTTCTCTAGGTAACTCCAAACTGTTTAATCTGTCCATAAACGGAGTGGTCACAATATAAGGTAACAAGGGTTACAAGTAATTTTTTGAAAACTAGTGAATCAGACAAAGGAAAACACCATTTCAATTCTCAATTAACTCATAAAAATGTCAGAAATAGCAGAGAGTAACTGTTTTATTAGTATAATGTCTAATTACAACAAATGCTTAGAATAATTTCTCAATATTGCACGTCAAAAGTGAATTATCTGTGGAAGCAGAGATGAGGTGTGTGGACTAAATAATGCACATGTGACAGCAATCGAAATCTGTCCCTTCATAAAGAGTACAACGTCACCTTACTTCCCATACTAGATGGTCCTTATACCATTTTCAGATTCTACTACCTCTGATATAGTCAACAATTTCAGTCCCCTGAGTGACAGGCAAGCATGTCAAGCACTAGACTGATGGCTTTTCATATTCATTTTCATAATTTTCATCACAAACATACAACTTTTTTTATTATTCACCCCCATTCTATACCAGCAAAACTGAGCTGCCCCAAATCCCACATTATTTTGACAACCCAGAGCCGCCTTGACTACATGTGATGCAGTCTCACACACCGCCATGTGACAGAACAGCCAGCCCCCAGAGTTCAGCCAATTCTCCAACCATCACATTCTCAAAGAAGAACCAGAGGTGATCTCTTTGGAAAAATTGTATTGAACCCTCTCCTCTGTTCTTGGTAAAAGTTTCCAAATTACTGGTGCAGCTATTTGGCTCATTGCTTAAGGAAACCATTAATTCAATCAGAAGAGAAAAAAAAAAGGTGTTGGTTATTGATCCTAAGGTTATGTAATATTTCTTTGCTAGTTTATCAAATATTCTAAGGATACAGCATATTTTCCCTTTTTTCATAAACATCTATTGAGCATATATCCGCCAAATATTGTGTTCTGGCCTATAAAGACAGAAGGAATCCCTATGCACAGTGCATATGCTTACAACCATGTCGCTCAGGTTAACATTTGCACACGGAAACTTCATTAGCATTTTCTCTATGAAAGAATTTTGTTGTTCTCTTCCCTGAGGTTCACTGCTTCCTTCAAATACAGATCTATATAGGTGCCATGTTTTATCATTTTTAAGGTGTTGGAATGAAGAGGATCTATATCCTTAGCAAAAATTCCTCCATTGTCAAATACTAAAGAGAGAATAGGCGTATGTGCAAAAGTCACATTTCCTACAGGTATTTGATTAGGTATGTTTGAAAGTACAGTAGAGAATTCCTGTTGTGGCTCAATGGTAACGGACCTGACCAGTATCCATGAGGATGTGGGTTTGATCCCTGGCCTTGCTCAATGGGCTAAGGGTCAGGTGTTGCCATGAGCTGCAGTGTAGGTCCCAGATGTGGCTCGGATCTGGTGTTGCTGTGGCTATGGGTGGCGGCTGGCAACTGCAGCTCCAATTTGGCCCCTAGCCTGGGAACCTCCATATGCCACACATGCAGCCCTGAAAAGCAAAGAAAGTAAAAATTAAAAAAAAGGATTAAAAAAAATAAAAGTACAGTCAATAAAATACTTACTCATCTATTTGACAAACACACAACTCCACCTCTTTCAGTGCAGTCTGCAGCTTGCCCAGCAGTTTGTGATAGATATCTTGGGTTTCCAAGTCTTCTTCTTTTAACAAATACCGGAGACCATGCCCGTCTTGCTGTCCCAGAGACAGACCTGAAGGGGCTGCCATGGTCGTAATTGTGTGTTGGATATAGACCATGGGGCTCAGCTTTCCTGAGGAGGTAACATCATTTCACAGAAATAGTTATGACCTTTAACTTACAGTAACCACCCCGGGTGATCCATTTTAGATGCCCCAGCTAACATACAATAAAATGCCAATCCAAAGCTGAGTTTCATTTAGGAATTAAAACTGATGGAGAGCTGTGATCTAAAACTAGGAATACAGTTTGATCCCTGGGTCCCACCATGGTGGGTGGAATGGCCTGGCTTCCTTTGTAGCTGCTCCTTCTGTATTTTTCTCATTGTTTTAGGGCCATTTCAGTGAGCGATTTCACAGCAAGATGAGCTGTGCCTATCATGCATGGAAAGACAATCATTCTCAGAGGAAAGGTAATCCAAAGGCACAGGTCCATTTTCATTCTACCAACACTTATGTGTAATTATACAAATGATTAGAGTGAGGGAGCCTTTCTTTATAAAATCTCAGCCTTGCTTACACACCAGGGACCTGTCCAGTTACAGGGATGGGGGAATAATTTTGATCAAGTTTAAAAATCTAACCTACCTTGCTCTGACTTATTTTCTTTATCGTGAGAATTAGGCTTCCTACTATCCAACTGGACACCAAATGCACTTCCCAGGGAAGTGGATGTTTTGGGGTAAGAAACTTCCATCACATTGACATGGCAGTTGGTCGGGCAGAAATCACTGCTGTGCAGCGGGGAGATTTTCGATTTGGCCTGTTTAAAGGTGGGCCAGGCTCTATTCTTCAGGACCCGAGAAAACTGTAAATGAAAGAAGTCAGAAAAAGCAGTTGAACACACGGTGGTAATGCAAACATCCCTATAAAAATCCAGAGAAAATTAAATCACGTCAACGAGAATGAGTGAAATAAATTATAAGTTGTTAGAAATTAAGCCATTATCTAAACCTCCCCCTAGAGTCTTAGAAAAGCAAAGCAATATGAGCAGCAAATGCCTATGGTTCCTTTGAAACTCTGATTGCAATGTAAGTGCTGAGAGAAATGAATTTAAGGGATCAATACTACTTGCCAAGACTCAAATCCACAGGATGAGAGTCTGATAAAGAAATCAAACCAGCATCCTAGGACACCAAGATAGGAACACAATATTTAAAGCAAAGCTGGGTGGGAGAACAGGGTAGCTGTGAGGTCAAGGGTGGGAGAAGAGGAATTATTCCAAACATTGTCAGAAAGCCAACCCACTCCCAAGTCTGTGACAGGTTAAACAGCACAGCATGGTGGCGGTGACACCAAATGACTGGACAATTGGGAGACCCGACAGTACTTCCCACACCTCCTGCTCATCACTGCTGAGCCTTGGGTCAGGATCAGCTTGAAGAGCGGCATGGACTCTGCTTCTGTGCCACTGAGAATAAAGTGATGCTCAGGGGATTTACATAATGTCCATGGAGTCACTCCACTATCTAAAACCCTGTCGTCCAAACCCAGAGTCTGTACTTGTCATGGTCTATACAGCCATCCACCCAAAGTCTGGCCCCTTCCTGGTTTATTTATCTCCAGCTCTCTTCCCCTTGCTCCCAGTGCTCCTTCCAGACTTCACTCAGTTCCTCTCACACACCATCTACTCATCCGAGATCTTTGTCCAGGCTATTCATGGTACCCAAAATATTCTTCCATTGCTTTCAAACTTTCTCCTATGCATTTTCAAGTCCTATGAAATC